>NW_018471704.1:0-716 GCF_002113885.1 Mizuhopecten yessoensis
CTCATCACTACACTCTGTGTTTTTACTGGTCATCTCACCGCTACAATCAGTGTCACTACTGGTTATATCACCACTACACTCTGTGTCACTACTGGTAATCTAACCGCTACACTCTGTGTCACTACTGATTATATCACCACTACACTCTGTCTCACTACTGGTTATATCACCACTACACTCTATGTCATTACTGGTCATCTCACCACCGCACCCTGTGTCATTACTGGTCATCTCACCACCACACCCTGTGTTATTACTAGTCATCTCACCACCACACTCTGTCTCATTACAGGTCATCTATTATACGCTGTGTCATTACAGATCATCTAACCACTACACTCTGTGTCATTACTGGTCATCTCACCACTACACTCTGTGTCATTACAGGTCATCTCACCACTACATTCTGCGTCATTACAGGTCATCTCATCGTTACACTGTGTGTCATTACAGGTCATCGCACCACTACACTCTGTGTCATTAAATGCCATCTCACCATCACACTTTGTCATTACAGGTCATCTCACCACTACAATCTGTGTCATTACTGGTAATCTCACCACCACATTTGGTGTCATTACAAGTCATCTCTCCACTACACTGTATTATTACTGGTCATCTCACCTTTACACTCTGTGTNGATCTCACCACTACACTCTGTGTCATTACTTGTCATCTCACCTTTACACTCTGTGTCATAACAGGTCATCTCACCA
>NW_018471705.1:0-716 GCF_002113885.1 Mizuhopecten yessoensis
GTGATCCATCCCCATCTCCCCTAAACAACATTGTGATCCATCCCAATCTCCCCTTAACAACATTGTGTTCCATCCCCATCTCCCCTAAACAACATTGTGATCCATCCCCATCTCNCATCCCCATCTCCCCTAAACAACATTGTGATCCATCCCCATCTCCCCTAAACAACATTGTAATCCATCCCAATCTTCTCTAAACAACATTGTGATCCATCCCCATCTTCCCTAAACAACATTGTGTTCCATCCCCATCTCCCCTAATCAACATTGTGATCCATCCCCATCTTCCTTAAACAACATTGTGTTCCATCCCCATCTTCCCTAAACAACATTGTGTTCCATCTCCATCTTCCCTAAACAACATTGTGATCCATCCCCATCTCCCCTAAACAACATTGTGTTCCATCTCCATCTTCCTTAAACAACATTGTGATCCATCCCCATCTTCCCTAAACATTGTGTTCCATCCCCATCTTCCCTAAACAACATTGTGTTCCATCTCCATCTTCCTTAAACAACATTGTGATCAATCCCCATCTTCCCTAAACAACATTGTGTTCCATCTCCATCTTCCTTAAACAACATTGGGATCCATCCCCATCTTCCCTAAACAACATTGTGTTCCATCCCCATCTCCCCTAATCAACATTGTGATCCATCCCCATCTTCCTTAAACAACATTGTGTTCCATCCCCATCTTCCCTAAACAACATTGT
>NW_018471706.1:0-716 GCF_002113885.1 Mizuhopecten yessoensis
ACTGGTGGATCTGTACTGGAGATAACCTACCGTATAGCGCATGTTAATGATTAACGTTGGATCTGTACTGGAGATAACCTACCACATAGCTCATGTTTATGGCTACAGTTGGATATGTACTGGAGATAACCTACCGTATAGCGCATGTACATGGTTACTGGTGGATCTGTACTGGAGATAACCTACCACATAGCGCATGTACATGGTTACTGTTGGATCTGTACTGGAGATAACCTACCCTATAGCATATGTACATGGACACTGGTGGATCTGTACTGGAGATAACCTATCATATAGCGTACGTTCATGGTTACTGGTGGATCTGTGCTGGAGATAACCTACCACATAGCGCATGTACATGGTTACTGGTGGATCTGTACTCGAGATAACTTACCGTATAGCGCATGTACATGGCTACCGGCTGATCTGTACTGGAGATAACCTACCACATAGCGCATGGACATGGTAACTGGTGGATCTGTACTAGAGATAACCTACCATATAGCGCATGTACATGGTTACTGATGGATGAACTGTAATGGAGATAACCTACCACATAGCGCATGGACATGGTAACTGGTTGATCTGTACTAGAGATAACCTACCATATAGCGCATGTACATGGCTACCGGCTGATCTGTACTGGAGATAACCTACCACATAGCGCATGGACATGGTAACTGGTGGATCTGTACTAGAGATAACCTACCATATAG
>NW_018471707.1:0-716 GCF_002113885.1 Mizuhopecten yessoensis
GTTCTAGTTAGGAAAACGCAGGGGAAACTGTTAGGTTGATTTGTTTTCTTTGCCGCAATCACAGAAGGGACTCCAAATTACAGTTTTACTGAAAAAAAAATGAGCTTTTAATTTCATTCACAATCTGGAGTGATGTATTTGTCCTTGGCTGTTACCCTATTGGTACCAATTAGGGATTTTGTCCGTTCGGCTGTCTAAATACGTCATAAGCTTAAATGCATAACACCGGACCGTAGCTGTTTGCACCAGTACAATTAGTCAGTTAGATTAAATACCTTTCAGATACTCACTGTCTTTTGTAGTCATTCAATAGTATTGACCGAATAAAGATGATATTTGTAGCTTCATTTTTATTTTGAACTTAGTCGACAGGGCGAAATAAACAATACGGCAAACATTGTAAAAAGGACGGGGGTTAAAACCTGCTTGGCAGCAAATAATGCAATCATGATATATTTGGGAAGTTTCAAAACCATTAGCGGACGAATTTAAAACGGAACAAATTTATTATATCAGGCTGAAGAGTGACATTTGAAGCAGCGAATTGAACGCCCTGTAACAATCGCTAGTCTTATCTCAACTGTTAGTGTAACATGGTCAACTCAATGTTCAAGTAACAACATGTAGCTTTACCCGAACCGGAGGTGTTTTGTATCAGAGAGGAACAGCTTTCACCCAGTGTTAACATACAAACAGGGAGGAACAGCTCTCACTCA
>NW_018471708.1:0-716 GCF_002113885.1 Mizuhopecten yessoensis
CATTTCGCTATGACATTATGAAGCAAAGTTGTTCGGAATTAAACATAGACACATACTGAGGTAAAAAGTCGAGGTCAAAGGTCAAGGTCATTAGATTCAAAGGTCAAGGTCAAATTTGCATCTTTTCACTGATGAACATTTTGCTATGACATTTTGAAGCAAAGTTGATCAGAATTAAACAAGGAATCAAATGACCAACGGTCAAGGTCATCGGGTCAGGGGTCAAGGTCAAATTTTGTAGCTTTTCACTGGTGAACATTTTGCTATGACATTATGAAGCAAAGTTGTTCGGAATCAAACAAAGAGACACACTGAGGTAAAAGTCGACTTCAAAGGCCAAGGTCATTAGATTCAAAGGTCAAGGTCAAATTTGCATCTTTTCACTGATGAACATTTTGCTATGACATTTTGAAGCAAAGTTGATCAGAATTAAACAAGGAGTCAACTGACCAAAGGTCAAGGTCATTTGGTCAAATGTCAAGGTTAAATTTTGTACCTTTCCCCTGATGAACACTTTGTTATGACATTATGAAGCAATGTTGTTCATAACTTAACACAGAGTCAACTGACCTTAGGTCCAGGTTACGGGATCCAAAGGGTCAAGGTCAAATTTTGTATTTTTCACTAATGAACATTTTGAAGTCCAAATGTCAAACGTCAAGCTCAGCTATTGGGCAGATTGCTTCTTGATGATTATGGGGGATATATTGCTACAA
>NW_018471709.1:0-716 GCF_002113885.1 Mizuhopecten yessoensis
ATAAAGGAATATAGACGATTAAGTCAATTACTATCGATAGTAATATTCTTATCCTGAAATGATAAATATCTCAATTTACTGTCAGAATTTTAAATGCTTGTGATTATTTTCACCGCATGGCGACGGTAAAATCCAGGGTATAATCGAAGTCAAGAATCTCTTTGTTTTTGAGGATTATGTTGTATAATATTGTACCAATTGTGAACTAATACTGGTACTTTACATAACGAAAATATTAAAAAAATCCTGTTCATGATCTATGAGAAAATTAGCTATCTTGCCAATTACCTCATATAGAACTCCCTGATCTGAACGATCTCATCTCGCTTTCAGTTTAAGTGTGAAGGTTCATGATCTTTCCTGTTCAGGTGTCCCGCTTTGTCGGTGACTAACTGATGTTATTAAACAAACTTCAAAATACACTAGTCTCAAATTTAGAAATGGCTTGACATCCTTGAACTACCCGTCTATTGACTAAGGATGTTAAACATTGTAAACCAAGCTTGAAACAATTCTGAATTTGGTCTTCAATAAACAATAGTTCCATCCGCAATAAGCCCATGCCTGCAGGTAATAACACCCTCCCCCAATATCATTATGAATTTCATAATTTTTTAATTCATTTCCCTAGATATATACATGTAGTGTGTAATATATATATGTCTGCAATAAGACCACCCAATATTTTACACTTGCTCCCTGGGCTTATTGAAGGA
>NW_018471710.1:0-716 GCF_002113885.1 Mizuhopecten yessoensis
ATGAACCTGATGACCTTGACCTTTGACCTTGACTTTTTATCTCAAACCTTTGACGTTAACTTTTTATCTCAATGTGTATTTTTGTGAACTGAACATCTTGACCAAGTTTCATGTACATCGCTCCATAAATACTAAAGTTATCAGTCAAGAACAAAATTTGTGGACGGACAGACAGACAGAGTGATTACTATAGGGCACATGTATCTCCAATACGGGGCCCTAATTACTCAAAATAAGAAATCACCATATATTTCAAACAGATTTTCAGTACACTTTTAGTAATAATGATATTAGTATACAGATGATATCAGTTTTTATTATTTTTTTCATTTTATTCCCGACAAGTGATTGACCAGAAGTGCATCACGTGTTCACCGCTAAAAACCGATATTGACTTGGAGCGTGTGATTTTTGTTAAGGGACTGGGTGTTTCTAAAAATAGAATTATGATGTGTCTCCAAACGAACGGTTTGCGTCCTCGGTTAATATATCTTTTCTCAAGTTGATAAATCCAGGTGTCGACCACAACCAAAGGCTATAATTGAATAGTATCTAATGTAGGTTTCCTTTACCATAAAAATATGACAGAGTCTGTAATAACTCAAAGAAAAATATGCGATTTCCTTATGGTATGAAAAAAGATAGAAAGATTACACATTTGTGAGGAAATCTGAGCCAAAATATTCGATAACAATTTGACTAAAGATATATATATA
>NW_018471711.1:0-716 GCF_002113885.1 Mizuhopecten yessoensis
CTCGTTATCAGAATGATAGCCAACCCCTCCTTATTATCGAAATGATAACAGACCCTTACTCATTATCAGAATGACTACTGACTCCCTCTTCCCTATCAGAATAACACCTGCCCCTTACTTGTTATCAGAATGACACCCGACCCCTCCTTGTTATCAGAATGACACCTGACTCCTCCTCATTAACAGAATAACACCTGATGCCTTACTCGTTATGAGAGTGACCCTCTCCTCCTCCTCGTTATCAGAATTATACCCAACCCCTCCTCATTATCAGAATGACACCCAACCCCTCCTCATTATCAGAATAATACCCGACCCTTACTTGTTATCAGAATGACACCCGACCCCTCCTCATTATCAGAATAATACCCGACCCTTACTCATTATCAGAATGACACCCTACCCTCTCCTCGTTATCAGAATAATACCCGACTCTTACTCTTTACGAGANTTTACGAGAATGACACCCTACCCTCTCCTCGTTATCAGAATGATACCCGACCCGTCCTCTTTATCAGAATGACACCTGACCCTTCCTCATTATGAAAGTTACCATTGACCCCCTCCTCATTATCAGAATGATACCCAACCCATCCTTCTATATTGGAAAGACACCCGACCCCTTCTCGTTATCAGAATGACATCCGACCCCTTTTCCCATATTCGTGTGACCCCCTCCTTGTTATCAGAATAAAACCCGACTCCTTCCTCGTTAT
>NW_018471712.1:0-716 GCF_002113885.1 Mizuhopecten yessoensis
GGGGGTTACACTGTGTACAATATCTACGTCCTCTACATCAGAGGGGGAGTTACACTGTGTACAATATCTACGTCCTCTACTTCAGAGGGGTAGTTACACTGTTTACAATATCTGCGTCCTCTACTTCAGAGGGGGAGTTACACTACATCAGAGGGGAGTTACACTGTTTACAATATCTACGTCCTCTACATCAGAGGGGGAGTTACACTGTTTACAATATCTACGTCCTCTACTTCAGAAGGGGAGTTATACTGTTTACAATATCTACGTCCTCTACTTCAGAGGGGGAGTTACAGTGTTTACAATATCTACGTCCTCTTCTTCAGAGGGGTAGTTACACTGTTTACAATCTCTACGTCCTCTACTTCAGAGGGGTAGTTACAATGTTTACAATATCTACGTCCTCTCCTTCAGAGGGGGAGTTACACTGTGTACAATATCTACGTCCTCTACTTTAGAGGGGGAGTTACACTGTTTACAATATGTACGTCCTCTACTTCAGAGGGGTAGTTACGCTGTTTACAATATCTACGTCCTCCACTTCAGAGGGGGAGTTACACTGTTTACAATATGTACGTCCTCTACTTCAGAGGGGTAGTTACACTGTTTATAATATCTACGTCCTCTACTTCAGAGGGGGAGTTACATTGTTTACAATATCTACGTCCTCGACATCAGAGGGGGAGTTACACTGTTTACAATATCTACGTCCTCTA
>NW_018471713.1:0-716 GCF_002113885.1 Mizuhopecten yessoensis
TTCAACATGCCAGGTTATATTGTTATAGGTCTTATGCCGCTTTTTTACAACTATACCACAATAGGGCATCTTATAAGGTAACCACATGCAAAAGGGCATCAACGATACCCCAGGCTAAAGATGCCCACTTTGCATCATTTCGAATTTCAGTACAAAATCGTTATTTTTTTCATTTTCAACATGCCAGGGCACATTGTTATAGGTCTTATGCCGCTTTTTAACATCTATACCACGCATTGATATCTTCTAAGGTTACCACAAGCAAAAGGGCATCAACGATACCTCAGGCTAAAGATGCCCACTGGGCATCATTTCGAATTTCAGTACAGAATCGTTAATATTTCATTTTCAACATGCCAGGTTATATTGTTATAGGTCTGATGCCGCTTTTTCAAAACTATACCACAACTGGGCATCTTATAAGGTAACCACATGCAAAAGGGCATCAACGATACCCCAGGCTAAAGATGCCCACTTTGCATCATTTCGAATTTCAGTACAAAATCGTTATTTTTTTCATTTTCAACATGCCAGGGCACATTGTTATAGGTCTTATGCCGCTTTTTAACACCTATACCACGCATTGATATCTTCTAAGGTTACCACAAGCAAAAGGGCATCAACGATACCTCAGGATAAAGATGCCCACTGGGCATCATTTCGAATTTCAATATAGATTTGTTAAGTTTTCTATTTCAACATGCCAGGACATATTG
>NW_018471714.1:0-716 GCF_002113885.1 Mizuhopecten yessoensis
TTCTCAAGCTAACACCAAAACTCTTCAATGCTAGATGTTCTCAAGATAACACCAAAACTCCTTTATGCTAGATGTTCTCAAGCTAACACCAAAACTCCTCAATGCTAGAGGTTCTCAAGCTAACACCCAAACTCTTCAATGCTAGATGTTCTCAAGCTAACTTCAATGCTAGATGTTTTCAAGCTATCACGAAAACTCCTCAATGCGAGATGTTTTCAAGCTAACGCGAAAACTCCTCAATGCGAGATGTTTTCAAGCTAACGCGAAAACTCCTCAATGCGAGATGTTTTCAAGCTATCACGAAAACTCCTCAATGCGAGATGTTTTCAAGCTAACGCGAAAACTCCTCAATGCTAGTTGTTCTCAAGCTAACTTCAATGCTAGATGTTCTCAAGCTAACACCAAAACTCCTAAATGCTAGATGTTCTAAAGCTTACACCAAAACTCCTCAATGCTAGATGTTTTCAAGCTAACACGAAAACTCCTCAATGCTAGATGTTCTCAAGCTAACACCAAAACTCCTCAATGCTAGATGTTNAAAGCTAACACCAAATCTCCTCAATGATAGATGTTCTCAAGCTAACACTAAAACTCCTCAATGCTAGATGTTCTCAAGCTAACACCAAAACTCTTCAATGCTAGACGTTCTCAAGCTAACACCAAAACTCCTTAATGATAGATGTTCTCAAGCTAACACCAAAACTCCTCAATGCTAG
>NW_018471715.1:0-716 GCF_002113885.1 Mizuhopecten yessoensis
CTTATCTAACAAAGAAACCAAAGATCCCGAGCAATGATCTAACACTGGACAAAGAAACCACAGATCCCAAACTATGATCTAACCCGGGACACAGAAACCACGGATCCCGAGCTTTGATCTAACACTGGACACTGAAACCAGAGATTCGAAGCTATGATCTAACACTGGACAAAGAAACCGCAGATTCCAAGCTCTGATCTAACACAGGACACAGAAACCATAGATTCCGAGCTATGGTCTAACACAGGACACAGAAGCCAGCGATTCCGAGCTATGATCTCACACAAAAGAAACAAGAGATTCCGAGCTATTGTCTAACACAGGACATAGAAACCATAGATTCCGAACTATGGTCTAACACAGGACATAGAAACCAGCGATTCCGAGCTATGATCTCACACAGAAGAAACAAGAGATTCCGAGCTATTGTCTAACACAGGACATAGAAATCAGAGATTCCGAGCTATGATCTCACACAGAAGAAACAAGAGATTTCGAGCTATGATCTAACAAAGGACACAGAAACTAAAGATTCCGAGCTCTGATATTCCAATTTCTTATCTAACAAAGAAACCAAAGATCCCGAGCTATGATCTAACACAGGACACAGAAACCACAGATCCCGAGCTATGATCTAACATTGGACAAAAAAAAACACAGATCCAGAGCTTTGATCTTACACAGGACACAGAAACCAGATATTCCTAGCTATGATC
>NW_018471716.1:0-716 GCF_002113885.1 Mizuhopecten yessoensis
ACAACACAGAGATAGATACACTCACGTCACGGAGTGTAAACCGGAAAACACACAGATAGATACACTCACGTCAGGGTGTGTAAACCGGACATCACAGAGATAGATACACTCACATCACGGTGTGTAAACCGAACAGCACAGAGAGCTAGATACACTCACGTCACGGTGTGTTAACCGGACAACACAGAGATAGATACACTCACGGCACGGAGTGTAAACCGGAAAACACACAGATAGATCCACTCACGTCAGGGTGTGTAAACCGGACATCACACAGAGATAGATACACTCACGTCACGGCGTGTAAACCGGACATCACAGAGATAAATACACTCACGTCACGGTGTGTAAACCAGACATCACAGAGATAGACACACTCACGTCACGGTGTGTAAACCGGACAGCACAGAGATAGATACACTCACGCCACGGTGTGTAAACCGGACAGCACAGACATAGATACACTCACGTCACGGTGTGTAAACCGGACAACACAGAGCTAGATACACTCATATCACGGTGTGTAAACCGAACAGCACAGAATGATACACTCACGTCACGGTGTTTAAACGGGACAACACAGAGCTAGATACACTCACGTCACGGTGTTAACCGGACAACACAGAGATAGATACACTCTCGTCACGGTGTGTTAACCGGACAACACAGATATAGATACACTCACATCACGGTGTGTAAACCGGACAGCACAGAGA
>NW_018471717.1:0-716 GCF_002113885.1 Mizuhopecten yessoensis
TGGGGCCGTCACCAAATAGTTACCACAGGTAGGTGTTTTTTCCCCATGTAATCCAGTTTTCCTCCACCACCAAAACCTTGCATATATTTAAGTCATTCACCCCTGAAATTTCATAATGAACTATTCCAACCTTTGAATTGGAAGAGCTCAAATGTGTCTTCAGGGGTGAATGAGTTAAATGACCACAGCTATTTATAGGATGTAAAACACAAACAAACCAAACCTGGTAAAGCAATTATTGTAATAGAACCTTATACAATTTCAATGAGAAACAGACATTTTCTTTTGCTGTGGATTAAAAGTAAACAATTTAATTAAAATTGGGTCCAGAAATTGTTATCTATGATCATAAATTAAAGCCAAACTGATTACCGGACATTTCAGTTACCGGGATTGATTGAGCTTTTGATATTAGTTTGATGTTGATAAGTCTATCATATTAAATTTATGTTGGATATGTCTTATGTAATACATGTGTCTGAATCTTGTGTCTACATACGTATGTGTAACATATCCTGTGTACATGTATATATGTGTTAGGGGGATACAAACATGCTGCTCTGCATGTAATATAGGTCTTATACTGTGAATATTAGGGTAAGGGAGGTTGGGTGTAGGAGGGGATAATAATAGCCCATGTACAGTGAGGGGTGGAAGTTATGTTATAAAGCTCTTGTATATTGGGGGATGGGTTAGGAGGGGGTCAAGGTGATCTT
>NW_018471718.1:0-716 GCF_002113885.1 Mizuhopecten yessoensis
AGTTTTAGCAAATGTCAGCATCAAAATATTTTACAAATTTTGTTTTTTTGGTATCCACAAAATAAACATATATATATATATATTCAAAATGCCTTTGATCTTATCCATATTACAAATTCTACACAGACATCAGAACAAACAGTAAAAATCTAAATAAAATCATATTTTGTTGTTAGTAACAGTATGCCGATTGAAAATGTATGTTCACTACTGACGTAATGTTAAAATTATAAACGCGTTGTTGCTACTGTATGGTTACCAGACTACATTGTTCCAGTGTATATCTTTTCAGAAGAAAAAAAGAAGAAAAAAACCGTATTGCAACCAATCACATAACAGGAAAAAACGAATCGGAACCGAACAGGAATACATAATTGTAATACAGTAATAAATAAAAGTTACTGACGATGATCTAGTCATTGTTTACATTTATGTTGTTGTTTAACTGGTGTGATTGTCTTTTCAAGTTAACCTATATCTACAGTGTACATGTTCGTTTGCATTGCGTTTTTTAAGAACAAAAATGTAAATATCTTATTCTACCACATTTTCGATATAACGAGACTTTTCATCGGTTAATAAGCATGTATTGTCTGACGATTGACCACGGGCGTGCGTGCATTATTTTCCAATAAACCATGCACGTGCAACTCTCATGATTTTTTTTTTTAAAAGATAATTAGCAAGCCATGGTATTTGTTTCCTTTCTCGGATGA
>NW_018471719.1:0-716 GCF_002113885.1 Mizuhopecten yessoensis
CCATTGTTTGTCGAAAGAATAGCACTACAGTGCTAAACTGCATTGCTTTAAATATATGCGACGTTAAATAAAAATCGTGTATATAAGATAGCTGACATACTTTATGAAGTACCATAACAACAGTACTGTGTGTAAATTAAACTTAAGAAAGTATGCCTTTAAAGAAAGAGTAGTCAACCATTGGAAATCACTGCCAAACCACGTCGTCACATCACCAACACTAAAAACGTTTGAAGCCCGACTGGATAAACACTGGGGAAAACCAGAATGCTATTATAACCATGAAATTGATAATAATGAACTTATTAACTGTCGGGGTGTCAGCTTAGAGTCTGACGATACACCTGATCTGGATAAATAGGCATATGCCTGCGTCCAGTACTATTATATTATATTATTATTAGTACTCCTTGAATAAACACATCGTGAACGTGCGTCACACGTCTACCGTTACACCAAGCTTCGCCTTCTGTTTGGTGCATGTCCATGAAGGCTTTCTCTTCTTCTTTTTTTTATCAATTCTTTGTTTGTTGACTCGAATTTTTTCCATTAAATCAATTCCATCAATTATTACCACGATGTAAGATAATTTGTTTAGCATATGACGTGAAGTTTTTAATTAACATTGATACATAATATGGAAAGGAATTCTCAATTAGACAAGTTAAGATTGGGAAAATGTAGATCGCTGTCGGCATTCAAAATGTATAGATTAC
>NW_018471720.1:0-716 GCF_002113885.1 Mizuhopecten yessoensis
TATCAGTTTATTTTACTCGAATATCACTGTCCGGTATCAGTTTATCTTACTCGAATATCATTGTCCAGTGTCAGTGGATTTTACTCAAATTTCATTGTCCAGTGTCAATTTATTTTAAGATTTTAAGTTCCATTGACCTATGAAAGGTTATTATACCCGGTTATCACTATCCTATGACAGTTATTTGGTTCTAATAACGTTGCCTGATGGCAATTTAATTTACTTAGATATCGTTGAACAATACAATTTTTGTTCAATCAAATAACATCGTCCAATTATGAAATAACTAATTAGAAAATGGTTTGTTGATGAAGGATGTCAAACGAATCAATATTAACAGCACTATCAATGGTTAACCATAGAACCCAATAGTGTAGTAATCAATAAAATAACGCATCCGGAAAGAATCACTTATTCAAAAAAGAAATTGTTGTTGCAGAGAGCCAAACAAAGTAATAGGAAATGCTTAATAATGCCATTTTGTCCATTTGGGATTCATTATTGTAAATTTTAGGTTAAACAATTGAAAATACATGTAAAAATATGTCTCGAAACTAAAACCCCCTGATGCAAAGTAAAAAACAAAAACAGAAGAAATTTTCAGCTCGTGCAGATTATTTACTCTTAGACCGTCTCATGTAAACCATGTCAAAAACAAATTTTATCTGAATGGTTACGGCCAACCTCGGGTACTGATAGCCCACCAGTAGATACAA
>NW_018471721.1:0-716 GCF_002113885.1 Mizuhopecten yessoensis
CAGAAGTATCCCAATTGTCAGACTGAACTACGAATGAGAAGTACAACGATGCCGCATATTTCTGTTGTCGACGGTTCCATAGAAACCAAGATGGCCGGATCAATAGCCCTATATGTCCGACCGGTGTCAACTTTGTCAACCCTCTATTTTAAGCCAGAGGACATAGAGAACGAACTAGGCAGCAGACTGGAGACTAACACCAGGGCATCTACCGACTACGTACTTACAATGAATGCGGTGAGTACATCACTATTTATGTTTACACTAACACCAAGCTCTTATTGAACATTGAAAATCATATACTCCATGTTATCCAAAAAAATATATCATATTTATTTATTTCCATACCGTTACTCTATAATATCCCAAATGTATTTCATTTCAGCATATTTCTATACCGTTACTCCATGTTATCCCTGACATATTTAGCCACTATTGTAATCTAACAATTTAATACAAAATATTTACAGTATGTCTATAGTATGCTAAAGGGAGGCAATTTCTTTACATGATAAACAAACTGAAATTCAAATATATCACATACTGTGCTGATTAACATCATTTAACATTGCTGAGGATAAAATTTTAAGTGGTTGCACGCTAATAACAAAATTTCAATGTCTGATCTTTTTAATTCTTTTTTAATCAGATCTTGGACAAAAGGGAATTCCGCTACCACTCGGAAAGGTGTCATTGAAAAATGCCAAGTTAGTGCT
>NW_018471722.1:0-716 GCF_002113885.1 Mizuhopecten yessoensis
TTGTTAATTTTATTCTCCCAGTGCCCCTGCCTCTGCTATCAATGTTTCAGGGTCCTCAACATTTTAATGGTTTCCGGTAATATCGTCGATAATTAGTTCTTCTGTCTTTCAAATTGTGTCTAGGATCTCTATGGAAAAACTATAGTATTATACATTGTACATGCCGACTGATTTTTTTTTATCATAACGTCGGACCTGTCTGTTTTAACGATGATATATTTTCTAGTTTGTCCAAAATCTCTTCAAGACCCATGTTTTGAAGTTAGTATTCGGCATCCTACAGTGATTAGCTTTATATAATGTGTACGACCTTTGTAGACCAAGCAGCAGTAGCGAACACTTTACTATACCAGATATCTGTATTGTCAACATATCTAGGTTACTAACATCAACGCATTTGTCAATCGTTTCAAAAATATTTTGATATAACCGGCCGTACCATTATCACGATTTCCGGATACCCACAATTTGAAATGTCTATAGTTAATCGATCTCTCAGGTATATTTCAACAAAATCAATAAAGTCATTAGTACTGGAAGTTCTCAGATTAAACTACTCAATAGACGATCATATTTACAGTCAGGCAATAAAGGTAAGTAATTAATTTCTAGTTCAGATAATGGGTTACGGACAAAATTGATAAAACTCTCTGGACACATTTATATATTTCGTCATTACAGCGACATACCGCCCAGACTAATCCAGGGTATGTACT
>NW_018471723.1:0-716 GCF_002113885.1 Mizuhopecten yessoensis
TTTCCTTTCCTGCTCTACCATGATGAGTTTGTGTCAGAATTTACTTATTGGATGTGTTTTGCTGGCATTTTGTAAGTACAATTAATTACCTCGGCTAGTATGTGTTAACTCCGATGGAAGGGAATTATTTAACAAATTCTGATATATTTTTGTTGGTCGGACAATATGAGCTGTTTCTGTTTTGTTACTATTCTCATATGTATTATAAGGTCTTGTCTTGAAGAATTAAAAGTTTTCTTTGGATACATATTATAGTGTGATGTTATAGAGATAACAGATACCTAGAAATATTTTTCATATATTCTTGCATTATATAATTAATAGCCACATCACTAAGCGATAGATATATAATAGTGTCTGGTTTTGTGGAACTAACATTTACCTTGGTGTAAATCATATATTTTTATCTTGTAGAATTAACCCTTTTATCAACATGTGGTAGCTATCGATCAAATTATTGACAAAAACGAATTAACTTACATTTTACACTAACTATTAACATATCTGCCTATATTTACTCAATTTTAAGTTGAGAATGACACACTCAAAGTGTCGTTATGAAGGAGGAAACTAAAGTCCTCGGGAGAAACTCGCGTGCACGGGCAGGTGACCCCATACCATCCCTTCTGATCAGGGACCGAAACGAGTATACGGTCACGTTTGTTTAATAAGAAGAATACCGTTCAGATCTTTAATCAATAAACCCCCGGTAGAGA
>NW_018471724.1:0-716 GCF_002113885.1 Mizuhopecten yessoensis
GTGACCTCCCCTTAATTTGGCTTTGGATATAACTGTAGCACAGTTGGTCCGTGACACTTCTGTTGACCGGATAGCTCAGTCGGTTAGAGCGACAGTATAACAAATTAAAGGTCAGGGTTCAAATCCTGGTAAAGCCATCTGAGTTTTTTTACACCCAGACCACTATTGTTGATAATTTTTTTCGTTTATTTCATCTCCATTATATTTTCATAAAAGTTCTACAAGATATTCTTTTCTCTTCAAAAATGATTTGTCAAAGTAAGAGTCATTCCAGAAAAAAATAAGTTTTGAATGCATTATAAGTTTCCTTTTTTCGCAGTAGTATGGGGATCCTTAAACAAGACAAGGATACTATAACATCAGTAAGGCTGACACAGATATGTTTACAAATTACGCTACATTTAAAAACTACATCATAAACTCTATTCAATCCTGTGAACTGTATTTAGGAAAATACAATAACAGCTGTTGATTTAACCATAGAAACCTTACATTATTAAAATAAATATTGACAAAAACAAAGATATAAATAATTCGTCACATTGGCCCCACTTTTATTTATTACGAGACGATCATATAATTCAACCTGTGTTTATGTAATTATTCTACATGTAGGTGAGTCTAAAAATAATGTTAACTCCTACCTGCAACATGAATGATATTTTTCAATTTTGTCTAAAAATAACAAAATAATGTCATTTTTCAGTTTAAGCTAC
>NW_018471725.1:0-716 GCF_002113885.1 Mizuhopecten yessoensis
CCCCCGGAAAAAAATGGTATTTGAAGATGCAAGGAGATGGATTTTAAGCCCATTTGAGTGATAAACATATCTGACTAGCACTGCTGAAAATGTCACTGATGCGTCTGCTTGTAGACGCATCTTTCTTACACAGTTTCCCAAAATAATAGCCGGCTTTATGCGACATGTTTTGAGATCTGTATCAGTTACACGCTTGAACTACCATCGAAGCGTCCTAAGTGACCATGACCGGAATTTAGTCGCCGAAAACGAAAGTAGATCTATATATAAACGGTGCTCATGATCACTTTTATTGCAATTATATTTATTTTTCCTCTATTTTGGGGAAACTTTCTCCTTCTTGGGGAATTTGTTTTTAATTCAAAGGGGAAAACACAGTCGTTGGGGAATACTACGTGTACCGAATTTCGGTAGTTAAAACAGTCTAGATTTACCCCTGTAATTATGAATTAATGGAAAGACTGCCAGTTAACTAAGTATTCTACCAGTAAAATGGGGTTTTTTTTAACCTCAAAACAGAAAATGTTTTTTTTATGAAGTCATTATTAGTTTGTTAGTTTCGTGTATCTGACTAACAGCCAGTTCAATTAATTCTTTATTCACCTAGGCCTCCAGCTGTTCTGTACTTTAATATTCTAATACTTTAATACAGAAATGCTGCTATATATATTTAAACAAGCCATTCGGATTGATATGTCTCGCCTGTGCCCCGCTTT
>NW_018471726.1:0-716 GCF_002113885.1 Mizuhopecten yessoensis
TACAATGCTGACACAGGTAAGGCTCTATATTTATTGTCACCTTTGATCAGTGGTATCACATGCGTTTTTAGATAAACTTAAAAATGTATTGCCTATCTGTGTACTAAGATTGCATAACATGACTTTGTACTATAGTAGAGTACACATCATTTACCCGAACTTTCAATATTGATAGTGTCCACAGATTAGTTATAAAATTTTCATATCAATGGTGTATTTCATGCTCAAGTGTGCTTCGAAATATAAACATGCAAAGTTATTATTGTTTGCGTTTGATTCATTATTTAACGATGTACAATTATACTTTGCAAAAATCAAGCTGGAACTCATTTTATTGATTTTCAGTAAAAAACATATATATGTTCTTTAATAAATTAGAAGCAATTACATTGTATGGAAAACCATCACACATTATTTTATTTTTCCAATAACTTTGAAGTAACTTAAAATTAATGAAATGTTAATGGTGCGTGTCCATTGAGCACATCATGATTCTTTCCCAATAGATGTTATGGTCACGTGCTCCCGATGCTCTAATTTGAAATGTAATATAGATCACTGTTCGTTTATTTTCAAGACACAACAAATATGCGAAAGTCCTCATTATTCTCAAACGTCACGACACGAAAGGAATATATTTTATTAACAGAAAGATAAGACACATATGTCTAAGCTCAAGGTCGTTTCCTATATAAATATGTATATACATTTTTTTT
>NW_018471727.1:0-716 GCF_002113885.1 Mizuhopecten yessoensis
GTTAGATGATGCTATTTCCTCAGCTGTGGAGTTTGAGGCCGTGTCGGGTAGCACATCTAAGAAACCTACTGATGAATCTGAGAAAATCTGTGCTGTAGAAACCTCTAGTATAAAACCTAGTAAGAACTTGGAGGAAAAGTTGACTCTAGCTAAAATAAATCAAATCGTCGATAAAAAGATGGGCGCTATGTCCAAAAGGTGGAATAAGAAAGATTCCAGGGAGATTATAACTGAGAAAACTGCGACTTGTTATTTCTGTAAGGAAATAGGACACTTTCTTAGGAACTGTACTAAGCTCAGTAATCTTAGAGAAAGAGAAGAAAGGGTAACTAAGAAGGAATCGGAAAACTAGGGAAGACTGGGCTTGAGGCCAACAGTTCAGTCTGTGAGAAAACTTCTAGGAATAGGCCGAAAGTGAAATCCTTAGAAACCAGGGATGTAGCATTAGGAGGGATAGAAAAGAAGGAAAAGGTGGGTGGTCAGGTTCAACTTAGTGTTCATAGCGTATATTCAGACATAGGTTGTCTTTATGCAGATGTGCAGGTGCACAATGTTACATGTAGGATGCTGATAGACACTGGATCTCCTGTTTCTGTTCTCTCATATGCACAGTTTCTAAACTTAGGATTAGATGAAAGGTCACTGCAGAATTTTGAAACCAATCTAACTACGGCAGATGGTAACAAATTAGAAGTTGAAGGATGTATTCCCTTAAA
>NW_018471728.1:0-716 GCF_002113885.1 Mizuhopecten yessoensis
ATCTATACTGTTACAATTAATGATATCTATACTGGAACACCTAATGATATCTATACCTGTACAACCAATTAAATATATATTGGCACAGCTAATGATATCTTGTACATGTACAACTAATGATATATATACTGGTACAACTCATGCTATATAAAGTGGTAAAACTAATGATATCTATATTGGTACAACTAATGATAGCAATACTGGTACAACTAATGATAGCTATACTGGTACAACTAATGGTATTTTGTATAGATACAACAATCTATACTGGTTCAACTAATGGCATCTATACTGGTACAATGTATGATATCTATACTTGTATAAATAATGAAATATATACTGGTACAACTAATGATATATGTACTGGAACAATTAATGATATATATATACTTGTACAGCTAATAATATCTATACTAGTACAATTAATGGTATCTATACTGGTACAACTTATGATATGTATACTGGTACAACTAATGATATCTGGCTGGTAAAACTAATAGTATCTATACTGTTACAATTAATGATATATATACTGGTACAACTAGCGAAATATATACTGTTACAACTAATGGTGTCTATATTGGTACAAATAATGATATCTATACTTGTACAACTAATAAAAATATATACTGGTACAAATAATGGTATATATAATTGGTACAACTAATGGTACAATACTGGTACAAATAATGATATGTATCTCCTGGTACAACATA
>NW_018471729.1:0-716 GCF_002113885.1 Mizuhopecten yessoensis
ACCGATAACAAGAATTGTTTAAGGACGGACGACGGACAACGGACGCAGGGTGGTTTGAATAGCCCACCATCATGTTAAAGCTGTAAAAAAAGTAAAATAAAGTGTAAAGTTCGATACTCACTCTAAATATTGCCATCATAGCTTTAACAATTTAAAATGCGAACAAAATATGGAAGCTATAATATCAAAAGAACGTTTGTTTATATTAATCTTCTAATGCATGTCATGTCAATCAGAAATAAAATAATATGGCAAAAGTCGAAATTACCGGGTAACCGTTCAATTTTTGTCTGTCCGGTTAAATATGCAGTCTTGTTAAATGCCGATTCATAACCAGAGAGTTTTAAGGATTCGGTCAGACTGTCAGGGTTTTGTTTTAACTTCAGAATTAATAGGATAAATTCCAGTTTTACAGATGTGTATGTCTTATTCCATCATTCCGTATCACCAACACGCGTTATCAAACCACGGAATTAGATTGCTAACTCCATGATCAAACGTAGTGTATAGTATACATACTGTCGGGAGAGGGCCTAGTAAGTCGAGAGATTTATTAAATTATTTCAGAGATGACAGTGATATCATACAAGGCAATTTTAAACCACAAGGTTTGAAACGGAATACGAAACTTGAAGCTTCTCATTGATGAATACTTCAAAAGTGCAAAATATTCTTTTAGGGCATTTTCAACCGTCAGCACTACTGCATGTGGACAC
>NW_018471730.1:0-716 GCF_002113885.1 Mizuhopecten yessoensis
CAAGAGAAGATAACTCTGCAATACGCAAAGACGGAATAGAAATATATATAGCACAACTGACCTTTTGTTTTAAGATTGATTTCCATTTTTAAAATGTTTTAACCTTTGCATTTATACTTACATTCTCCCTCTGCTTTTCTTATCACATTGAAAATAAATATACCGGTAAGTAGTATATAGATGTAGCCTTTGGGCCACTTTTTGAGTAGCCATCTCCTCATATGAGAAGCTGGTGACACGTGTCACCTCATTTTGGTCGCCATTTAAGTTCCCTGAGAAAATAGATCCGTCTGTAGACAAGTGAATGTTCCATTCTCTATGACAACCTCTTGTGAAATTATGAGTATAAAAAATGTTTTTGTTTTGTTTTTCATTACGCATTACTTCGCGGACTTGGAGAAAACTGAGTATTGTATATTTCTGTTACAACGTAAAGTTTTCGTGACTACTTGTATACATGTATTGTCTCCTCGATTGGAGATTTTAGCTAACGCTCTCACACCCTGCGGGTGTGTTAGTTATTTTTTTCCTTGCCGAACAAACATTCACACCCCAATATTGTCTTATCCCCAAACTTTATAAAAATCTTTGTTAAAAGGGTATATTGTACATGTTCGTACCTGTCCATACATGTGTGATGTCAGCCAAATTAGTTTATCCATTCAACGTTAATTAAATGTTTCTCTCATTTTGATATGACGCCCATTTTGTACCTC
>NW_018471731.1:0-717 GCF_002113885.1 Mizuhopecten yessoensis
TCAACATACTATTTCTATGTAGCGTCATTCTTTTATACAAGAATACATAAATAATTACACTAAGCATTATGTGTAGTTTATGGAACTGTTTTGATTATTCAAATCAAGCAAGTAGTTTTGATTCTGTATATGTTTTACTGTCATTTGAAGTGTTCAAATACTAAATAATTCAATAATGCATTTAAGTTCAATGTTTGTGTTATAAGTGCAAGACTTCAGTATAAAGCAGAGAATGTCATCTTTCAGGACAAGTATTTAGATCAGTTGTAACATTTATAGTTTTGATAAAATATCAGGTTAAAGTAAAATAAGAAACACAGCATGGGCCAAATGTCCTGCTGGCTGAGATCAGCAAGGAGCCTCAGCAGGAGGTCTTCTGTGAGGGACAAGTAGCAAGTATATAAGGAATGAGACAGAGAGAATAGAGAGAGACCTTGCGAGTCAAAAAGGAGAGAGAAACCTTGAGCGTCAGAGTTAAAGATTATCAACATTTGGATTAACCTGAGTAAGCTGTAAATGGAAATAAAGATGTAAGGAATGGCAGCAATGGTGTTGGAGTTATGACTACAAGGACGACGTAGGATTACGTCGTATGGCCGGACTATGACATCAGACCCCAAAAGGGCAGCCGGTTATCGTTCTATGGTATACGGGTCGGCGTGCAGTTCGTACCTTCAGATGCTAGACCAAATCCATAACCAAGGGCTACGTCTAGCC
>NW_018471732.1:0-717 GCF_002113885.1 Mizuhopecten yessoensis
TATGTTGCTTTATTGTCAAGTAAAAAGCTTGACTGGATTGACGTTACTTTCTTGGCAAGTCGCTCGAATCTTGTAATAGGTATAGACACTGGTAAATACCAGGGTAAGAAAACAGAAATAGAGTTTTGTGTTTTTGTGTGTGTCTGAAATGATATAGAAGTTTTAAAATGTCAATTTTTGTCGATTTACGCAGGTCCTTTAGCAATCCTTACTATATCCGACACATTAGTATGCACAAATTGATTAAGTTGTTTTCAACAGAAAACAAAAATAAAAAAGGAAATAGCTAATTTGGCAAAGTATCTAAGAATTGCCAATAGAACACGACAAAATGTATTGAAGAGTTAGTCAGTAATATACACTAATTGATCATTTAATGAGGTCAGCAGTGAATCATGATAGGCTTTCGTACCTGTGATCTCAGTGGCCCGTAAAGGACTCAGGACACTAAGAGAGCCGTTTGTAGAAAAGAAATTCATGATGTTTACGCCAAGATTGCATTAATACAACACCTGAACTTTCTTTATAAATTAATATATTACTCGAAAGAAATATGGGTTTTTTTCTGATCAGTTTATAAAATTCTAAAAGCATAATATGATAACAATGATTAAATCCGCTGAGGTATAGAAAAAGAAATAGAGAATCTAAGAGACGTATATACTTTATATATCTCTGAGTACCGAAGTATCATTCGAATTCGACATCGATAACGTA
>NW_018471733.1:0-717 GCF_002113885.1 Mizuhopecten yessoensis
AGGGGTGCCAATTTAGGCCATCCGGTGGCTATCATCGATAAGTTTTATTTTTTTGTACATGTTATGAAATGAAATTATGGTCAGCTAGGAGACCATTCCAAGATATGATAGGGTAAAGTGGGGGACAAAAATATAAAATGGCCTCATTTGACAAAACTAAATGTTATTATTTAAAATTTTCTTCATAATTTTGATGTATTGTGTCACTCTTGATATACTCGCACATAGTTGTTAAGTAGATCATTGTGAATTTGTTATATATCGGCATAAAAATGTCAACGATACTCTGTATTCCTACCAAATTGTATTTATAAGCGTATTAATCAAATCCCAGGAAAATGCAGGCCTTACTTAAAGTAAGGTAGCTATATGGTTTTCTATTTTGTTAACGACCTCAGAGAAAAGACACTGATTCAGCAATTTACAGGAAATGATACGTTTTAAATACAGGCAACTAAAGACAAATGGATCGGGATTAAACAACAACAATTCATGTTACAATAAAATGTATGTATTTGTCTTATTACAATGTACTCTTGTTTCTGTACAAATCGTTACTTTCCCACATGTACGCTTGTTTGTCTATTCCTTTCTAGATATGAAGTATTANTTTTGATTTTGGCCAAGTTTATATGCACGGCATTAAATCTGTTGGTCGTTTATAACAACAAGGTGTAGGCCAAATATCATCACTCTGGAACTTACGAATATTCAGCT
>NW_018471734.1:0-717 GCF_002113885.1 Mizuhopecten yessoensis
CCGGATGTATGTGTTTTATGTACCTGCTTATTATGCTTACCATTAAAACCTTCTTACGGATCCCAGATGTATGTGTTTTATGTACCTGTTTATTATGCTTACCTGTACAACTTTCATACGGATACCGGATGTATTTGTTTTATGTACCTGCTTATTATGCTTACGTTTACAACTTTCATAGGATCCCGGATGTATGTGTTTTATGTACCTGCTTATTATGCTTACCTGTACAACCTTCATACGGATCCCGGCTGTATGTGTTTTATGTACCTGCTTATTATGCTTACCTGTACAACTTTCATACGAATCCCGGATGTATCTGTTTTATGTACCTGCTTATTATGTTTACCTGTACAACTTTCATACGGATACCGGATGTATCTGTTTTATGTACCTGCTTATTATGCTTACGTTTACAACTTTCATACGAATCCCGGATGTATGTGTTTTATGTACCTGCTTATTATGCTTACCTGTACAACCTTCATACGAATCCCCGATGTATGTGTATTATGTACCTGCTTATAATGCCTACCTGTACAACCTTCATACGAATCCCGGATGTATGTGTTTTATGTACCTGACTATTATGCCTACCTGTACAACCTTCATACGGATCCCAGATTTATGTGTTTTATGTACCTGCTTATTATGCTTACCTGTACATCCTTTATACGGATCCCGGATGTATCTGTTTTATGTACCTGCTTAGTATGC
>NW_018471735.1:0-717 GCF_002113885.1 Mizuhopecten yessoensis
GACCACATCCAGTGTGTGGCCATTGGTGTGTGTAGCTTCTGTCACATGCTGATTCAGACCCCTGGAATCTAGTAGACCAGAGAACTGGCGAGCATCAATATTAGATAGATTGCCTTAGTGGAAATTTAGATCACCCGTGATAATAATCTCTTGTGGTACAACAACTTGGTGGTCTAAAAAGGTAGACCATTCATAAACTAGAATTATGTCAGTGTGACGTTAAAGCCGCTCACCACTTTAAAGTGAATTGTTTCAGTAACACGTTGAGCATCAATATCTGCTATAATACCTCAGATATGTGTTCTGTGTTCTGCTAATTGAAAATAAGGTCATGTGATCCAAAATCAATCACCTCTTAAATGATGCCTTTCAAACATTTCTCCCTCTCCTCTTTTTTCACCTTCTTTTGTGATGCATTGTTGTAATTTCATTAATTAGCATTCTCCAACGATGTGGCATGAGCATTTACATGCAGAATGGCAATCGGTGAATGGGTAATAAAGAATAGGTGCATTTCGTGTTTGTTAAATGAAGGATAATTAACAGTAGCGGGAAAACATGCATTGTACTCCTTTTATTTTTATCTATTTTTTATTCATATTAATAATAAGTATTAATATATGTAGTGACTTTATTTACTGTCATTGAATATACAATTCATTACAATCCCACAAATGTTCTTGGAATATATTTTGAATTATATTTCTCAATGAGACT
>NW_018471736.1:0-717 GCF_002113885.1 Mizuhopecten yessoensis
CATGAAAACAACATTAATTGAACAGCCTTTTTCGCGGTAAAGACGATGCGCTGTCAACGATGACGATATACACAGTTGAGCAATCAACAAATAGTTCCACTTTGCATATTCATTAATAATTTAATTCATAATACTAGCATGTTTAACAAGCATTGATTATCTTAAAAATTGACAGTAGATCTTGATTTTTTTTTTAAATACACTGTTGCAAAACGTCAGAAATTTATTCCGTGTTCGCGGAGATAGCTGCCCGCTAAAAAACGGTTGTGCAGCAGTCACGAAGCTGTTGGACTTTCAACGAGATAGAACGCGCACTCGCGCAATGTGGAGATTCCTAGGACACCAGGTGACAATTTAAAATATGCTATTGGCTGAATTCTTGTGTCGATCGACTGTGCCAACAGGACTAGATCATCATTTGAGCATTCGGCGTATGTTACTGTCGATAAGGGGATTGGCAGACGAGCCGGGACGATTTCACCTGCTTCGCCACTAGCAACGGACACTAGTGTAGAGGACAGTGATTTTTTCTGTTCTGTTGAAAAAGACCTGTTATAGGATCTTATAGCAGACACGCTTCGGTGGCCCGACATAAACATGATGTGCCTTTTCTAGTGACACGTCCGCGACGTCGCTGTCAGACAATTGCTGGAGCACAGGGGTTCGTTAAAAATGCGTTGCTGGAGTTAATACGCGGACTTTATTTGTGTTGGTTTG
>NW_018471737.1:0-717 GCF_002113885.1 Mizuhopecten yessoensis
CCAGGAATAACGACATATGCCACACGCGCTTTCACACAGTTCATACAGCCCTATAGTACATAAACTGTCCATATGATTTGCCATATATGGACACTATCAATAATGCATGCAAGTGTTCGGCCGGGTAGGTTAGGTTATGTGCAGTGTCTGTGAGTATCCTTATGTTGTCAAACATTGTTGTATGAATAAATATGAAGGAATGTATATTGTTATATAGACAGCATCTAGGATAAATTCATACACATGTAGGGGTCGCTAAAATTTAATCTGTATAGATTCTATTTGATAATTTTAATTTACACCCGCGAAAAACATTTCAAGCCCGCATACATAAACAGCTTAATGGTATTTTTGAGTTACTTTTTTTTCTAAGATTTTTTTTCTAAGATTATTTAAATGCACTTGAGTCACAATAAATCAATTATGCAGTTGTTGTATCATCCTCAACGCACATCGACTACAATATTTTCTGCGGATTTCTCCAAAATCAGTTTGAAACAGTGGGATTACACCAAACAATAACGTTTTGTTAGTTTGTTTTGTACTTCAAGGGCAATATTAAGTTGAACATTCTGACTGAAAAAAGGGAACATATCATTTCACGTTATGGTAAATAGGCATGCTGAGTAACTTTTCAAACCATAGTGTTGTTGTCTATAGTTATTCAAATGACCTTGAAAGCATTGTGTTGAAAGAATAGATAATGACATCAGGTCA
>NW_018471738.1:0-717 GCF_002113885.1 Mizuhopecten yessoensis
ATAATATCATAATCCCGTCTACAGATAATATCATACTCCCGTCTACAGATAATATCAATCTCTTCTATAGATAATATCATAATCCCGACTATACATAATATCATACTCCCGTCTATAGAAAATATCTTACTCCCGTCTACAGATAATATCATACTTCTATCTACAGATAATATCATACTCCCGTCTATAGATAATATCATACTCCCGTCTACAGATAATATCATACTCCCGTCAATAGATAATATCATACTCCCGTCTATAGATAATATCATCTATAGATAATATTATACCCCCTCTTTAGATAATATCATAGTCTCTTATATAAATAATATCATACATGTACTCCCGTCTTTAGATACTATCATACTCTTCTATAGATAATATGATACTCCCGACTACAGATAATAACGTACTCCCGTCTATAGATAATATCATACTGTCTTCTATAGATAATATCATACTTCTGTCTATAGATAATATCATACTCTTCTACAGATAATAACGTACTCCTGTCTATAGATAATATCATAATCTTTTACAGATAATAACTTACTCCCGTCTATAGATAATATCATACTCTTCTATAGAAAATATCATACTCCCGACTACAGATAATATCATAATTCCGTCTATAGATAATACCATTCTCTCTTCTATAGATAATATCAAACCCCCGACTACAGATAATATCATACTCCCGTCTATAGATAATATCAT
>NW_018471739.1:0-717 GCF_002113885.1 Mizuhopecten yessoensis
AGTAGATTTTTGTTGTCAGCATCTCAATTAAAACTCTCTGATACCGAACGGTTACGTTTTCATAAACATAGTACAGTGTAATTAGTGCACTCTGGTCCCAAACCAGACGTCTATCTGTCAAACTGTCTTAGTCTGATGTCAGAGGCGGCGGAAACTCAGAACTGATAGCATGGTATACAGAACATTGATATCTATCTAAAAAGTTGGTTAAACAGATACAGATACATATAGTTTATAATTTATTAAACGTGGGATAACCCCTGTTACCTGCGGCTATTGTTATTTCGAAGGTAAAGTTCATTCACAGGGACCCGGCTATAGTTGGTTTGTTTGGAACTATCCCGCTGTGTAAAGAGTAATATCTCTCGAAATAAATGCCACCCCTCCTTCCAACAGCACCCGAGAAAAGATTTAGGCGTCTCAAGTCGCAAGGACGTCTTTTGCCAGCGTATCTACTTTCTACCACGAAATCGTATAAATTAGATGTATCTTAACCAACACCCGGGAGAATGATTACTCCGACATATCAGGGTTAAGTCAAAACAAACATTATTGTAACTAATTTGCGGGTCCGTATAGTTTATAGTCTGTTTTTATACGTCTCTGATTGAATTATGAGACTGAAGTACTGTCTGTTTTACGTATCGTTTTAATTTAATTCGAATATTGAAAAGGGAAAGAATAAAGACGACCACTGTGCACGGGTGTGTGTAGCTT
>NW_018471740.1:0-717 GCF_002113885.1 Mizuhopecten yessoensis
ACAGTAACAAAAGGGCAGAGAAGGTACTCCGTATCTACAGTTACTAAAGGGCAGAGAAGGTACTCCGTATCTACAGTAACAAAAGACCAGAGCAGGTACTCCGTATCTACAGTAACAAAAGGGCAGAGAAGGTACTCCGTATCTACAGTAACAAAAGAACANTGTATCTACAGGAATAAAAGGACAGAGAAGGTACTCCGTATCTAGAGTAACTCTACAGTTACAAAAGAACAGAGAAGGTACTTCGTATCTACAGTAATAAAAGGGCAGAGAAGGTACTCCGTATCAACAGTAATAAAAAGGCAGAGAAGGTATTTCGTATTTAAAGTAAGAAAAGGGCAGAGAAGGTTCTCCGAATCTGCAGTAACAAAAGGGCAGAAAAGGTACTCCGTATCTACAGTACCCAAAGGGCAGAGAAGGTACTCCGTATCTACAGTAACAAAAGGGCAGAGACGGTACTCCGTATCTACAGTTACAAAAGGGCAGATAAGGTACTCCGTATCTACAGTAACAAAAGGGCAGATAAGGTACTCCGTATCTACGGTAACTCTACAGTAACAAAAGAACAGAGAAGGTACTTCGTATCTACAGTTACAAAAGGGGAGAGACGGTACTCCGTATCTACAGTAATAAAAGAGCAGAGAATGTACTCCGTATCTACAGTAATAAATAGGCAGAGAAGGTACTCCGTATCTACAGTAACAAAAGGGCAGAGAC
>NW_018471741.1:0-717 GCF_002113885.1 Mizuhopecten yessoensis
GGTACAATACTCTTGCACTCACGCACAAGTTAGCTTAGCATGGCAGTCATGCGCATGAGATTGGGGGATAAGGTGGAAACAAGCGGAAAGTATCTTGTGACAGAGTTAATCTCAGAGGCTTACGCTCTTCTGAACATGGACTTGACGTTTCAATTTAACAATAATACATCGGAAAAGGGTAAAATGGCTCTGCAATTCGGGATTGATTGCCTTAGAATGTACGCCACTTCCGCGCGGTTTCTGGGTGAGTATGAGATTGCGGGAGTAGCAAAATATCAATTCAAGAAGGGAGTGAAGACTTTCGGTTTTGGTGCAATGCCTGATGGTTCAGCCTTCGATTACACACTTTCGGTAAACATACCTAAAAAACGGACAATATCAGGGTTTTATACGAATATAACAAATACTTTGCGCAAGGATACCCCGCTTTTCGCACTTCACGAGACCGCGCACGGCATCCAGATATTATGCCGTGCCATTTTCTTAAACTTAAATCTTTTCATGCAGTGGGAGGAAGGCTTACCAAGGCTCCGAATAGGAAATGAAGGCGCACTGCTAATGCATCCTGCCGAAAAAGAGTATGTTGTTGTGCGCTCTGCGGTTAAGCTCGCGAGCTTGGAGAACGTTAATATTGACTCAGCGCATTTCGATTCGTATGTGCGGAACGCGGAACAAAATATGAAAAATATGTATCCTGCAAAACAAGCAGTTAAAAGC
>NW_018471742.1:0-717 GCF_002113885.1 Mizuhopecten yessoensis
CAGATTTGGTTGCTTTTTACTGGGATTCACAATGAGGGCATAAAATGTACCGATACTCTTAATATATTGTCAATTTTACTATATACTATGGCGTCAATGGAACGTCAAGATGCAAATTTTCAGTTGTCTCAAAGAAGACAACTTTTGTATTTGTTAACCGATTAGGTTGAGATTTGGAATTCCGTTATGACTAATATACCAGTGAAATTTTCCCTGAATTGATAAAAATGAGGGGCAAAAACCCTGTTGAGACTAAATGAGACATACTGTAGTTTATTATTTAAAAAATCACCTTCAAGGGGACTACATATCCTGACAATATTTTATACATTTTCTTTGCAGAAAATCAAATTACAGCTGAAGATATATATACGTTCACTGAAGGGGATATCAAGGAGTTTTTCAAAAGTTTCGGTGATCGGAGGATTGTACGAAAGCTAATACATTTGAAACAGGGAGCAGATTACATGGATCAAGTCGCAGATAAGGAATCACCAGGCTTAGAATCAGAAACCACCGAGACTTCATGCACTACAGATCTTGATACCAGTAGTAGTGAAACTGAGAAATCTTCGACCAGTAGTGTTAGTTCCATCCGGACACCTATAGCAAAATTTAATGTAGATGAAATGCTACGAAAGAAAGCTATCAGAACGAAAAGTAATTCTGCTCATGTAGTGAATTCAGTAAGTTTAATATTGCGAGGTCAGCATCTTT
>NW_018471743.1:0-717 GCF_002113885.1 Mizuhopecten yessoensis
TCTTTACAAAAGCAAACAGACTGGGGTTGTCAAGGTCTGCGCCTGCCGTCAAACGAAATTAAACCTTGTTCGTTATATGTAAACCAGACAGCTTGTGAAATACATACATGTACATATAGGCAGGAATGGACAGTCTGCAGGAACAATTCTCCGAATTTGAAACAGAATTACGACAGACAGATTTTGTTCTGGAGGAGGGATACACCTTCATTAATCATGGGTATAAAGGCGCTGTCCCGAAAACAGTAATTGCAGCAGAACAAAGGTGGGTGAAACTTTTGTAAATATTAAGCATAAGGAAAGTGATGCGTTATCAACACAGACTGTTAAGTTGGATGAGTTTTTAAGGAAAGTAGAATTATGTATTATCATGTCATGTCAGTGTATAAATAGAAAAGAACATTAAAACAGAATGAAGGTCTGTTGTAATCCTAGCATTGCTCCCAAAATATATAAGATAACCCAATCCGTAGTCAATGTCATATCATATTTGAAAACAAAATAGTTCGTCATCTACTTAGAGGACAATGGATCGGAAAAACGGAAATCGAACAAGGTCATTGCAACACCTGGAATATGTATCTTATCTCCTCTGTCTTCAAGTCAGTATCTCGCTGAGCGTCTCCCCCCTCCCCCTCTCTCTCTCTATATATCTCTCTATCTATCGATCGGCTGACTCGAAACCTCACGGGAAGCGTAAAGACGAATGATATCAAA
>NW_018471744.1:0-717 GCF_002113885.1 Mizuhopecten yessoensis
CACTACAGGGTAGATACATTGAGTTTCCTGTAGAACTTTTACAAAGATACACATCCATCACATAGAAACACATCTCAGTAAATATAATAATGGTATAACCTAGCTAGCTAGCTATATAGAACTACATACCCAGAAGGTCAACAGCTCCCCATTACACACACCCTCTATACCCTTCTCAGTGTGTCCTTGTACACAATCTTATTGTTATGATGATTGGCCGTTTAAAGATTTCAACAAATGAATAAATTATATACAATACTACTTAATGTAACTAATTAACATCACAATCACTGCAGTCGTTATCAGACAGTTATTTTTTTCCCAGCAATAGCATGTTGCTCATTCAAATTAACACCCGTTAAATAAACTACCATGCATGGTCATCACCATTAAAATACACTTAAACCCCAAACCATGTATGTACATGAAGTGTTCTCATTAAACACAGCAGCTGGTTGCCAGTTAAGTATACGTAGCTATATAGCCTGCAGTATTCATCAACTTTAAACTGGCTATTTATTTTTAATGCATATAGGTCAACATTATGGCATGGGAACATTCATGTGGCCATATTATTTTCAAATCCACTACCTACATGTATATACTGTAATTCCAAAACTTGGTGCTCATGAGAGCACTGATAAACCTTGTAGTGTTTGTGTTACCTAAATTTTACAACAGCCTGTTCCTTTATGACTTGGGTAACTACAGCATCAT
>NW_018471745.1:0-717 GCF_002113885.1 Mizuhopecten yessoensis
TGTGGCCCCCCTTTGGTCAGAGAACTGGGCCCAATAGGGGAAATAGAGCTTATACCTTTGAAATCCCTTTCCTATCATAGGAATAAAGGGGTTTTATCCTATTTTTTGTCTTGAGCATTCTTAGACTAAGGGGACTCTATTATGTATAACTGGTGGGTGTTGGCCCTTTGGATGCAGAGAGGCAGGGATCTAAAGGAGAATTGGAGGTTTAAATCTCCAAAATCCTTCTTCTTCTTTAATATTGGCAGGATTTTATCCAAATTTGGCCTGTGTGCCTCTTGTTGTGAAAGTGGTCCGTTGTCCATCCATTCGTCCTTAAACAATTCTTTTTAACACTATTTCTCAGAAAGTACTAGAAGGATCTTTCTCAAATCTTGGTCCCTTATTGTACATGTTTTCTTTTGAGACTGGTCAATCAAAAAAAAATTGCTGACCAGTGGCCATCTGGGATTTTGACAGTAAAGGTTTGTTATCGCTATTTCCTAGGAAGTTCTTGAGGGATATTTCTCACATTTTCTATTTAAGTTCCCCTTGGTCCCTAGTTGTGCATGTTTACTTTTAAACTGATTGGTCAAACAAAATGGCTGACTAGTTCCAATATTGAATTTTCTATTCATTGCCTCATACACATGTCACACAATGTGTGAGTGGAGTGGATGTGTATTACTTGTGACACAATGTGTGAGTGGAGGGGATGTGTATCACTATGTCACACAA
>NW_018471746.1:0-717 GCF_002113885.1 Mizuhopecten yessoensis
GGTATCCTCTTAATAGAGGTGTCCGCTTTATAGAGGTGTCTGCTTAATATAAATGTCTGCTTAATAGAGATGTCTCCTTGATAGAAGTTTTCTACTTAATAGAGGCAACTGCTTAATAGAGATGTCTGCTTAATAGAGGTGTCTGCTTCATAGAGGTGTCTGATAAATACATGTGTCTGCTTAACACATGTGTGTTGCTGATATATTTGGCTGCTTTTCAGAGGTGTTTGCTTAATAGAGGTGTCTGCTTTATAGAGGTGTTTGCTTAATAGAGATACCTGCTCAAAATATATGTCTGCTTAATAGAGATGTCAGCCTAATAGAGATGTCTCCTTAATAGAGATTTCTGCTTAATAGAGGCGCTGCTTAAAATAAATGTCTGCTCGATAGAGATGTCTGATAAATAGAGGTGTTTTCTTAATAGAGAGTCTACTTAGTAGAGGTACAATGTATTTGCTCATTAGAGGTGTCTGCTTAATAGAAATGTTTGCTAATTAAAGATTCCCTGTTTAATTGAGGTGTCTGTTTGATAGCGGAATCTGCTTAATAGAGGTATCTGCTAAAGAGAGGTGTCTGCTTAATAGAGGTGTCTGTTTAATAGAGGAATCTGCTTAATAGAGATGTCTGCTTAATATAGGTGTCTGCTTGATAAAGATATTTGCTTAATATAACTGTCTGCTTAATATAGGTGTCTGCTTAATAGAGGTGTCTGCTTAA
>NW_018471747.1:0-717 GCF_002113885.1 Mizuhopecten yessoensis
TTTCATAATGAACTATTCCAACCTATGAATTGGAAGAGTTCAAATATGTCTTCAGGGGTGAATCTTTTTTCCCCAACACCTCATGCCCCTCCTTAATGGGATGGATTACCTCCCCTTGGCAGTGCCATTACTGAGTGTGATGTACTATTGAAACACACGACCACTAATAGTGTTAAGTTGCTTTTACCAGTAAAACAAACCCCCAAATTAGAAACCAGAGGCATCACGATATAGACTGGAGCAGTGATAGACACGACCCTAATGGTCACCATTAACTGGCGGCCATTTAATGACAACATATACAGTTCTAGTCAGTGCGATATACTCTGTGTACACAACAAATATGTGGAAACATGCCATGCTGGTTTTACTTAATTCAGGCTTCAATAATCCATTTGATCTAACTTTGCACTGCAAGTTTCACCCAGAAGAGCCAAGCCATTACGCCTGTTGAAAATAGACACAGATCAATGTGTCCCGACAATGTCTGATTCAAGAAATAGGATTCCAATATTATTGCAGCCAACAGGGATGAAAAGTTTTTTTTATTAAATATCAATTAATATCATATTACAGTTATCAGCTGATTTGTTTGGACAGCGTCTATCACAGACTAGTCAACTTGAGAGCAATATAATCACACACTAGTCAGTGTGAAAGTAATAGAATCATACACTAGTCAGTGGGAAAGTAATAGAATATCACACTAGTCAGTGT
>NW_018471748.1:0-717 GCF_002113885.1 Mizuhopecten yessoensis
CAATCGCCTGAATATTCCGTGTCTCCTACATTTATAAGACACCTAGACATCAAATTACGCATGTTCATATTTCTGTATTGTCCCTAGAGATTAGCTATCCTGACCAAACGGGATTACCTTGACTGACGCCGTCACAGACGATGCCATCTCTTCCCCTGGGGGTACACGGTTACACTGAAGGCACATAATGCAACTCCGAATAACAACACTATATCATCCGTGGGATGTCCAGCCCGAGTACAATACGGAGCTCTTCCCTTCGCAACACATTGACATTTGGATTAGTAAGTAACACGTACTGTAAATTTCTGGTGTTCAGGCCATATGTCGATGAAGGAAATTGATGATATAGGCACATAATAGCTTCATTCATATGACGCCGATCCCCCCTGCCTCCGGAAATGTTCCTTTGCGGATTTGACCAAATTGTTTTCCAAGATAAGATATCGTATGCATGACATATCTCGTTCTCGGCCAAAATCCGAAACTTCACTCTGGAATGCTTTGATGGGATATATTGCAGCAAGACTTATTTTACAACGTTTTACATGGCTTTTATCAACACATATTGCTTGTTTGGGAACATAGTGTCGTTTGAACATTCGATTTGCAAATTTCCAGGAGAGGGCAAACTTTACCGTCAGGGATGAAAGGATATGTATATAATGGTAAATAAAAATTCAAACAATTACAATTAAGGGAACATGTTTATTTTGG
>NW_018471749.1:0-717 GCF_002113885.1 Mizuhopecten yessoensis
CGCTCTTTCGTATCACTTGAAGCTGTTTACACTGCCATTTATTACTGTCAACAGTCAAGACGGAAAAGCTGTAGAACTTGAGAACTTGATGATATCACATGCTAAGACAGGACAGATAAATGTTGCATAAATAGTGCAAACATAAAAACATTTATTTTCATTTCATCTGGTTCCTACATAGAATTTGCTAAGTTCGAACTTATAATTTTCATCTTAACTAATTTTTTTAACGCCGAAATGTCATACAAACGTTAAAGCCTGAAAACCAAATTCGCTAATGATAATCAAGCAGACATAAAATAGAGTCCAAAGTTCCAAAGTTACGATTTTAATACTATGGCATAAACAAAACCAACAGAGCACTCTTATGAGCATCATCAAATACATCGTAAACATATAACATACGTGTATATGCAAAATAATAGGGAAAATAGACGGCATAGAAACAAGTCATGTAATTTCGCCGTTCAACGACGTCATTATAAAGGAAGTCATTGCAAACTGATTTTCCAGAAAGAGCTAAATACTTAATTTAATTAATTAACGATGTAACGTACTTTGCTTTTTAATTTTGTGTCAATTTGCGTATGCAGCAAAAATCATCTTAGGGGCTCATAAAGTGGTAACTAGATGCTTATTACAAAATGGGCTGTACATAAGGTGATTAATCATAAAAATGGAACCATTTAATAACATGAAAAATAGTGGGTATGAACA
>NW_018471750.1:0-717 GCF_002113885.1 Mizuhopecten yessoensis
GTCAGAGACAGTCCGACTATCCTTACCAGGTCAGAGACAGTCCGAGTATCTCAACCACCAGGTCAGGATAGTCCGGATATTCCGACCACAAGGTCAGAGACAGTCCGAATATTTTAATCAAATGGTCAGAAATGGTTTGAATATTTCAATGACCATGTCGGAGATGGTCCGAATATCCCCACGACCAGGTCAGAGACAGTCCAAATATACCCACAACCAGGTCAGAGGCAGTCCGAATATTTCAAGCACCTGGTTCGACCAACAACCTTGGCCGTTTTCGTTTAAACGGTTCAACTGGTCGGACCACAGTTGTTTGTTTATTTAATAATGTCGGACCTAGTAAATTGATGCTGTTAGGCGAGCCTTGGCAAAGCCTTGCAAGGCCCGCATCAACATTTCCAGGTCCGTTAGGATTTATACTAAAAAATGTTACACATAAAAGCGGACGTACCGTACGGTTGTTCCGCATATACGAACAGGCCCTGTACACATACATTCCATGTTATCAGAGACGGTTCGAATAGCAACAGGTTAGGGACAGTGTAAAGTTCCTTCCAGAACAGAGGAAGTCCGAATACCCCATAGCAACAGGTCAGAGACAGTGTGAAGTTTACACCTCAGCACCAGATCATAGACAGTCCTGCTATCGTCTGAACTTACCACCAACCAGGTACAACTTCACAGGGCAATGTCTAGGTGAAGCTACCACCAACCAGA
>NW_018471751.1:0-717 GCF_002113885.1 Mizuhopecten yessoensis
AACTTCATATCATGATTATTATGTTTACCAAGTTTCAAAGAGATCGGTCAAAAAATTGTAGGAGGAGATTGCCGGACAAACAAAAGTTTACACCTAACAGATAACCCCATACGTTAATATAATACTTCTGGCAAATTTGACGGGCGTATAAAAACTGTGTGATTAGGAACTCCCTTTGTGTAAATTTCGATAAAAATCTTTCAGGTAATAAAGTTGGTAGATTGATGACACTGAATTGATTGATGATTTTCTATAAATAACAATGGTGACCTTGGCCTTGACATTTGACCTTATACATGAACTTGTCTGATGTAATTGTATACTTTTAACAATTGCATGAGTAATTACATTGGATTTCCATTGAGCAAGATGGGACGGACATGGGTATAAAGACATAAGCCATCATTATTTCAGGAAACAGAATTCGTACTCATCCATTCATGGAGTTGATTCCAGGATGAAATAGTTGTTTGTATAATCAGTGTGAAGACTAAATATGCATGTGTGTACAAGGGATAATATGATCAGTTTTATTGCAGCAGTTTTGAAAACTCATCCAGCTGGTCAGACAGACAGATAGCTTTACAAAGCATTAGTATTTGAACACTTAGGTCAGACAGACATCATATATATACAATATAAGGGAAACTGACAAAAAGTTACTTTTTGCGCTTATGTTTTATAGAGTGGCATTCCTCTATTATTCTATGCTTGGCA
>NW_018471752.1:0-717 GCF_002113885.1 Mizuhopecten yessoensis
GGGCGAAATGTCACTGTTTCACCAATCTGACAACGACATTTGAATCACTTAATCTGAAACAGGTGGCTGGAGGTGCGACGGTCAGAGTCACGAAACCGAAAATAGTTGATGAATGAAAAAGGGGAAGTATAGGAGTAAATATCAATAAACGTCGAACATAGAAATGGTAATGATAACCCGCTTTGCTCGGTTTGAAACTATTAGGTGACTACCTACCCTTGACTTTTTCTGTTAGCTCCAATTGTTTGCTTTGAACGATTTCAACAAAGTCCAGAGAAAACAGAGTGCTGATAATTGTCTACGTATAATATTCAGCATCACATTTCCGTTTTTCGGTGCCCAGACAACCATTACTAGTGATAACTGACTTCGCTTTCATTACAAATATCATCCAAAACTATTATTTCCTAAGCATTTGGGCGATTTTCTTAAACATAACTGTTCATATTATAAAAACATATAAGATGTGTATGAATACACGGCGTCTTGATGGATTCGTTCTTATAACAGAAGGCGAAGATTTGTTTGTTTTATGTGATTAAGACTAAATTAAACTAGATCTACATCTCTATTTCAGATGCAATACCTGGTCAATTAGAAAACATCAAGGCATCCGTAGGACTAACGAGTAGCGGGAACTTTACGGACTGTGTGACCGATACCGGGCCGGGGTTTTACGGTCAGATACGAACATACGCCTGTCCTGTTCCTATAAAA
>NW_018471753.1:0-717 GCF_002113885.1 Mizuhopecten yessoensis
CATACAGGCCTGGTTTATAACACACATGTCTAGTATATAGCACACGGGGTCTGGTAAACAACATAACGTGACTAGTATAGACCATACTGAGGTTTCCTATGGTGTTGTGAAGTTCATCTACCAATGAGTCTCCCACAACTTAATATACACCCCACTGTCTGGTGAATAACTTACTTCATTTATAAAGAGCTTTAGTCCTTAACGTCTTTTGAATAAGACATTTAAATTCTAAACAAGACGATCCCGATTGAAGCCATAGGCCTTTCAACAACAATAAAATTCCAACCACATAGATTTGAATATATTACAGAAATTTAACTGTCGTCGTTTCAAACTTTTTTTTTACTGTGAGATTTATTCAAGAAATTAAAACATTGTTGACTGAAGGTATTATTCTTACCTGAATATGGTTTACCTGTAATTACTCAGCCGTTTAGTCGGCTAATATAAAGATACACTGTACATCCAGGTTTTTTGCCCTTTGACAGACAGTACACCTAAAAGTTTAATAGTAGGCGGACAGTTGCTTATTTTACCAGTTACTTTGTGTATTGACAGAGTGTCAGTCGCTATACACTGCTCAATGACTCTCAAATAAGCCAGGGCAAACAACACTAACTCAGACAAATCAATTGAAATTTTAACAGTTGGTCTATTTGTTTATCATACCCTCATAAGAATCGGTCTCCAAAACAGTGCATTAGTCGAGAGGAGAGT
>NW_018471754.1:0-717 GCF_002113885.1 Mizuhopecten yessoensis
TATTCATCCATAATCAAAACAGTCTCATTCACATTTGAGAATGGTAGTTAATGTTGAACCTGTGATTTTTGTGTACCCATGAAAAGCATAGATTATAGCAATGTCAAAATAGCTGACGTCACGATGTTTACAGAGCGACAGTCGAGTCTTCTGATTGACGAGTGTCTACAAAAGGTCACATATCCGTGTTTTTAGCATTGTGAAATCAAATGGAAATTGAAGGTTACGTGAAAAATGCGTAGTTAATGTTTAGATATGAGTAACAATAACATCTTAAACGAAGACAATTTTCAATCTGCTGGTCCAGCAACTTCACTTAGTTGTTAAAGCAAATTGACGATGCGTAAACAGTTATCCTGAGAGCGTTATGATAAGTGTCAGTTCTTTGAAGTATACAATTCAATAGGTTCACTATAATGATAAGTTTATAGGTCCAACATATATTATTCTTGCATTTTGAAAAGATTCAATAAAGAATACCATAACGAAAGATATCTGCTTTTCGCGTTTCCATGACTGTTGCCAAAGACAATGGAGGAACTCAACTGACTCTGTTGACATAATTACATGTATCAATATATGTTTCCTCAAAACGCATCCTTGCAATCAATGTAAAAATTAAAACGTCGTTTTAAAAGCAGAGAATACACAGGGAGTACACAAAATATGTATAGTTTTTTAGGATAAATTGAAATATTTTTATAAATATATATCATG
>NW_018471755.1:0-717 GCF_002113885.1 Mizuhopecten yessoensis
AACGCTTCCACAAATGTATATCTAATGATTTAACATATATCGCCGAAACAGATACATGCTGAGTTGTGAAGCATAAAAGGCAACTCTGCTGTTATACTATGTCTGAGATAGCTCATAACGGTTGTCATTTCAGAAGACAGTACACATCACATTCTGATCAAATGCTTGAAATTAAAGAAGCTCTGTGTCCGTGTGCTAAACACATATTGGAAAATGACTGACTTACTTATAAGGGATGAGACCTGAGAAGTGAAGTAATACATTTAACAAGCGATGGTTGTCCATTTCTTTTTAGAACTCCAGTGATTGCAAGACGTATAAAAAGCGCCAAACTATTTATGCATGTTTTTTCTCTCAATTATAGTGGGCCGGTGGTACAGGTACCGTTCAAGAATCGAAACAAATCATTACTATGTTTAACAGAGACAAAGAACTGAAACCAAAGTAGTCTATATGACAAAGCGTCCAGGCGAAAAGTGGAATGACATCCAGCTGATTCACGACATTGCTTCATTCCACAAAAACAACATTGTACAGGTGTTTTTGAAGCAAGAGAAGGTAACACAAATCGACCACTCATCCTATTCACCAGATCTAAGTCCCTGTGACCTCTCCCTGTTTCCTTTATGCCTCTAGGAGTGCTCTTGGTAGTGCACTCGTTCTGTCGGTGTTCTGTATGGCAAGCCAAGTTGTCATTTATTCATGGAGCAATGTTGA
>NW_018471756.1:0-717 GCF_002113885.1 Mizuhopecten yessoensis
CATGAAAGTAAAAACGTGAAACACATAGAATATGTTTTAGACATGCATGAGATTCAATTCATCAAATCCAGCAATATTTTGAACGATGTTATCATGTTGTGTATTTTTATTCATGTTTTATTAAAATCATGTAATAATTAATGTATGGCGAGAGAAGCTTAGGCTATATGGTAAGTTATCTACAGAAGAAAAAATAAATAAAAATCCCGAAATGATTTTTGACATGTCCCGAAACAACCCGAAAAAAGTCCCGAAACGACTTGTTACCGAACCGACCTGACACCTTCCCTAGCCCGTGTTTCATCGGGCCCTGACACCAGACTTAGACATATCTATCTGTCAAAATGTTTAAGTCTTGTGTCAGGGCCAGAGGAAACTCGTGCTACATGTAGGTGTCGGAGAATTCCACATGTTCATATAGCACTGCCATGGTCCCTCACTGGATTCGTCCGACGTCCGAACAGAGGAGTCTGAAATTCTGTCAAGAATAAATAATAACTACTATAATGGAAGAAAATACAAACCATATGATTTTTTTTCGCTTTAGGGCCTACTGTTATCATTTGAATTTTTGACAGAATTTCATACTCCTGTTGTCCAGATTATAGGCCAAGGTAGATGAAGGTCTGGTTTACACAGCATGGTAACCATGCACTTCCCTAACAGGTTTTACATGTAGGCAGATTACACTCTTGAAAAACTTCAGGCTGATAGATA
>NW_018471757.1:0-717 GCF_002113885.1 Mizuhopecten yessoensis
TTGCACACAGGGGAGGCCGTCCTTAAATGACCATAGCTGTTGATCATGATGGGATGTTAAACAATACTAAACCAAACCATACACCAAAAATATACGATTCGGTAGGATTTCATTGAGAAGTCCATTCAAAACGGCTTGCAGTTTTGTTGTCAACTGTGACGTCACATAAATCCGTTGTCAACTGTGACGTCACATAAATCCTTAACTGTTTTGATGCAGCAGCATTTTTGTCGTTGAAGGTAGTTTAAAAAATAATTTTAGAAAATTTACTGGTTTTCTTCTAAATACCCTATTCATGTGTCTAGAAAGGGCTTTCATAGTCAATGCCAGTGTCAAATCCTTTTGTACGTGTTCAATTATAAAACTGATTTAAAATGCAATAATTCATTCCTATGACAGACTATACTGATATTTCACTCAAGAAAAAATATTGGTAGACCTTTATACTCATGATTAATATAAGTATTCAAAAGGAAACCGTGAAATTTACTCTATTAATATGTTTGTCAATATTTCGCATGCTTCCCTAGTGGCAAAACAAGACGAGAGGTAAAGTTGAAAAATTTGACAAAAAAGAAATCTTAACGAATGTACCGGTTTCTTTTAAAAGTAGGTGGATTTGTGTTTCTAATGAGGAAGTTACAGTCGATCTGTCAATTCTGATTGAATTATAAAAATGTACTTTCTGAATTTATTCAAATGTTTCTACTGTATATA
>NW_018471758.1:0-718 GCF_002113885.1 Mizuhopecten yessoensis
GGCAGCTCCTGCGAATTCTTCCGAACTTTATTGATTAATGCATATGTAACAAAATGTAATTGTATTGATTGTTTAAATTGTATGTCTATGTACCAAGACAGTTAGGTGGGGTCGATGTTTCGACATCGAGAGTTTTCCTCCCTTCTCGTATATATCATTATTTGGAGATGGCATTTTTATCGGAAGTCGATCTAAATTCCTAAAACGTGTAAAATTACTTTGAACACCTTAGTTTATGTCCAAATATAGCTGTAACAAATTAGCAGGTCCCTGTGTCCTAGCCTCCCTGTGCTGCAGTTATATCAAAATACACGATTACCCACAACGAAGTGGGACAGGGGTCTTTATGTAGATTCTTGCAGAAAGAAACGATGAAGCCGTCTAGAAATAACCGTATACCAAGGCATCAACACAGGAAGGTGCCCTTTCGAAGACATTGACGTGGCCTGTAGACAGAAAACTCCTTAGTTACAGTGTCCCGGTATTGCTGAATCGTATTTTGGACTAGGATACGGGACATATAAGGTACGTTTCAGAAGTAGATACAATGTACCCAACAGGATCAAGATGGCTTCACGTGGGTGGTGAAGCGGTGGAAGTCCAGACAGTTATTAGAGAAAAACGAACCCACATACCTTCACATTACCAGGCGTACGGCAAAAAACTCTACCGATATACCTCAGTGTATGTACGTCTAGTGACTCTACACACCATGTCT
>NW_018471759.1:0-718 GCF_002113885.1 Mizuhopecten yessoensis
AGAAACAAACAGGTACACAGACACAAACAGGTACACACACAAAAACAGATACACAGAAACAAACAGGTTCACAAACACAAACATGTAACAGACATACAGTACACAGACACAAACAGCTACACAGAAACAAACAGATACAAAGACATAAACAAATAACCCACAAACAAACAGGGTCACAGACACAAACAGGTAAACAAGCCCCAACCAAGAACACAGAAACAAACAGGAACACAGAAACAAACAGGTACACAGAAACAAACAGGTACACAGACCAAACAGGTACACAGAAGCACAGGTACACAGACATAAACAAATAACACACAAACAAACAGGTACACAGACACAAACAGGTACACAGAAACAAACAGGTACACGACACAAACATATAGCACAGAAACAAACAGGTACACAGTCACAAACAGGTACTCAGAAACAAACATATAACACAGAAACAAACATATAACACAGAAACAAACAGGTACACAGACACAACAGGTACACAGACACAAACAGGTACACAGACACAAACAGGTANCAGGTACACATGTACAGACACAAACAGGTACACAGACACAAACAGGCACACAGACACAAACAGGTACACAGACACAAACAGGTACACAGAAACAAACAGGTACACAGACAAAAACAGGAACACAGAGACAAACAGGTCCACAGACACAAACATATAACACAGAAACAAACAAGTACACAGAAA
>NW_018471760.1:0-718 GCF_002113885.1 Mizuhopecten yessoensis
AGGAGCCGTCGGACTTTTGTAGCTACTGCTGTCATACTCCAGAAGCCGTTAGACTACTGTTGTAGCTACTGCTGTCATACTCCAGGAGCCGCGATACTTTCGTAGCTACTGTTGTAATATTTCAGGAGCCGCGAGACTTTTGTAGCTGCTGCTGTCATACTCCAGGAGCCGCGATACTTTCGTAGCTACTGTTGTAATATTTCAGGAGCCGCGAGACTTTTGTAGCTACTGTTGTCTACTCCCGGAGTCGTGAGACTGTTGTAGCTACTGCTGTCATACTCCAGGAGTCGTGAGACTTTTGTAGCTACTACTGTCATACTCCAGGAACTGTCGGACCTTTGTAGCAACTGTTGTCTAGTCCAGGAGCCGTGAGACTGTTGTAGATACTGCTGTCATACTCCAGGAGCCGTGATAATTTTGTTGCTACTGCTGCCATACTCCAGGAGCTGTTAGAATTTTGTAGCTTCTACTGTCATACTCCAGAAGCATTGAGGCTGTTGTAGATACTATTGTCATACTCCAGGAGCCGTCGGACTTTTGTAAATACTGCTGTCATACTCCTGGGGCATTGAGACTGTTGTAGCTACTGTTGTCATACTCCAGGAGCTGTGAGACTGTTGTAGCTACTGTTGTCATACTCCAGAAGCCGTCAGACTTTTGTAAATACAGCTGCCATACTCCAGGAGCAGTGATACTGTTGTAGCTACTGCTGTCATAC
>NW_018471761.1:0-718 GCF_002113885.1 Mizuhopecten yessoensis
GCGAAAATATCACAGAACAGACCAAGAACTGCGTCCAAACCCATCAATGATTTCATGTTCCAAATGAGAACGTTAAGGAAGATCAAATAAATAATTATACCAATTAATGAAAAGTGCCCCCAAATACGTAAAACTTATCAGACCTAGCATATACCCTAATGATCAAACGATAGCAATTCAATTAAATATACATTATTGCCTTTTCATAATTAATTAACTACTATAATTAGCACGAGATTTAATATTGTACTTAGGGATCGTTCGTATCCATCAAATCAGTGATATGCAGACCTGGTCCGGCATCTCCCTTTGAAGGCTTTCCCTGACGGTCAGCCTCGGGCAACAGGTCAACAGTTTCATCTCTTTATTTGTGAAGACAGAGAATATAAATAATGATCTATAAAAAAAACTAGTAGTCATTGTATTGAGTCTATTGATACTCAGTTTTACCACCAGGGGGCGGGTGTGATAGCTTCCGCTAACTTGTCAATGTCCTATATAATGACGACTTAATTGCTTCCCTCACGGGCGTGACGGCCCGGCCCCCAGGGGCCCACACGATCGATGACATGCCAACACGTTGCTTTTGTGTTTGAAAGTATAAAGATACAATTAGTGACACTAGATAAGGTGTTTATGGGTTTATATGGACAGTATATCGGTGTAAACTTGTCGAACTTCGAAGACTGAAAGAGTTAGTTGATAGAACGATACTGTA
>NW_018471762.1:0-718 GCF_002113885.1 Mizuhopecten yessoensis
AATCAATTAATTAAAAATCAACAGTTAATCACTCGGCCATCAAAGGTAATAAGGTTCCGTCTAAACCCCAGAAGACAATATTTTCAAAAGATTAATCTAAATCGACCCCTTACATGCCAATCAGCTTAATAAAATGAATACCTTAATATTCAAACATCAGGGTTCCGGAACCGTAAACGTACTGGTCGGAAGAGATCATACTTCATGGTATTAATTTTTCGCTGGGCATTTAATCTCGCGGTATATTTGATGACCGTGAATACAGCTAAATTAATTCTCCTGCGAATTATACCAACTTTACCTTATATACTGCACCCACCTAGCAGCCGAATCATTCCAACCATCTGAACCACGAATAACATGTTGTAGCAGAATTGAAGTGGGTCTATCGTTAGCGACCAGGCAACTCAATTGGTAGAGCACCCTTTTAAAGTTCAGAGGGTCTCAGGTTCGAACCCCGGGCTGGCTGTGCATTTTGTGACCGATCCGTGTTTCAAGTAATGTCTTCGGGGGTGAAAACTTAGAAAAAGGAGGAAGGACTGTGGCGGAACTGGATTGGGTCGATCGTTGGCGACCAGGTAGCTCAATTGGTCGAGCGTTCGTCTTGAGGTCGGAGGGTCCCAGGTTCGATCCCAGTTTCGGTCCCAGGTTCGGTCCCAGGTATTTTCACGCTGCTGTTGCATATGTATCAAATCAGAAACACCTAATACCATTACAA
>NW_018471763.1:0-718 GCF_002113885.1 Mizuhopecten yessoensis
TGTATGTTCATCTTGGTTGGTTACTGTACAAAGTTTGGCAGCCTTATTAATGTATGTTTATCTTGGTTGGTTAATGTACAAAGTTTGGCAGCCTTGTATGTTTATCTTGGTTGGTTACTGTACAAAGTGTGGCAGCCTTGTATGTTCATCTTGGTTGGTTACTGTACAAAGTGGGGCAGCCTTGTAAGTTTATCTTGGTTGGTTACTGTACAAAGCTTGGCAGCCTTGTATGTTCATCTTGGTTGGTTACTGAACAAAGTTTGGCGGCCTTGTATGTTCATCTTGGTTGGTTAGTGTACACAGTTTGGCAGCCTTGTATGTTTATCTTGGTTGGTTACTGTACAAAGTTTGGCAGCCTTGTATGTTCATCTTGGTTGGTTACTGTACACAGTTTGGCAGCCTTGTATGTTCATCTTGGTTGGTTAAGTACAAAGTTTGGCAGCCTTGTATGTTCATCTTGGTTGGTTACTGTACAAAGTGTGGCAGCCTTGTATGTTCATCTTGGTTGGTTACTGTACAAAGTTTGGCAGCCTTGTANATTGGTTACTGTACAAAGTTTTGATGCTTTGTGTAAATCATAACATGTATAATATCGATGTTGGGTTTGTAGCCTTCTCCTTGTTTTACGTTAGAATGTAGGTGGTCTCATCTTCAGTTGAAGGAAATGGAAGTTGTCAGTTTTACGGAAATGTTGGCATCCATTGGAAAAGTTTGTCAA
>NW_018471764.1:0-718 GCF_002113885.1 Mizuhopecten yessoensis
ACATAGAGACTCACTATTTTCATACATATGTAAAAGATGTGCATTAATTAGATTGCCTTACAAGCGTCAGCTGTAAGGAATTTCCCTTTAGCTCAGAGGTAGAGCATCGAGCTGGAAAGCCAAGGGTCGCAGGTTCGGGCCCCAGCGATAGCACTATCTTTATCACTTTTTCTTGTCCTATTACAAATTGGTGCCATTCAAGGTAGGAGAACCCTTGGCGGGGCGTCAAAGAACCTGGGTTGGTGTTAGAAAAAAGGGGGGAATAGTGGTAAAGATGTGCATTAATTAGATTGCCTTACAAGCGTCAGCTGTAGGGAATTTCCCTTTGGCTCAGCGGTAGAACATTGGGCTGGAAAGCCAATGGTCGCGGGTTCGAGCCCCAGCGACGGCACGATCTTTATCACTATTCCTAGTCCTATTACACATACAACATGCTTTTGTTTCAAAATTGTATTAAACGGAATCAACTACTTTAAAGCTCAATCCTTTATAAGTGATCATATTGTATACTATATAAGATAGAAACAGATTAAAAGTAAAAAATAAACTCTTTACAATTTAGGTGAGTTTTTATACAAATCTCTTGAGATTATGCAACCTTACAGATTTTGATACTATTTTCATACCATCACATCAACCGTGTATACATGTAGGTACATCATTGGAAGGTGGTATATATATATTTGTCATACTGCAAAGAAAAATGTCGCACGGTGAT
>NW_018471765.1:0-718 GCF_002113885.1 Mizuhopecten yessoensis
GTTTCAGTAATAATAGAACAATGTTACAGTATGATAGAGTAGTGTGACATCATTGTTTCAGTAATAATAGAACAACGTAACAGTATGATACAGTAGTGTTACATTAATTGTTTCAGTAATAATAGAACAATGTTACAGTATGATACAGTAGTGTGACATCATTGTTTCAGTAATAATAGAACAATGTTAAAGTATGATACAGTAGTGTTACATCATTGATCAGTAATAAAAGAACAACGTTACAGTATGATACGCTAGTGTTACATCATTGTTTCAGTAATAATATAACAACGTTATGGTATGATACAGTAGTGTTACATTAATTGTTTTAGTAGTAAAAGAACAAAGTTACAGCATGATACAGTAGTGTAACATCATTGTTTCAGTAATAAAAGAACAACGTTACAGTATGATACGCTAGTGTTACATCATTGTTTCAGTAATAATATAACAACGTTATGGTATGATACAGTAGTGTTACATTAATTGTTTTAGTAATAAAAGGACAAAGTTACAGCATGATACAGTAGTGTTACATCATTGTTTCAGTAATAATAGAACAACGTTATGGTATGATACAGTAGTGTTACATTAATTGTTTTAGTAATAAAAGAACAAAGTTACAGCATGATACAGTAGTGTTACATCATTGTTTCAGTAATAAAAGAACAACGTTACAGTATGATACAGTAGTGTGACATCATTGATTAGTAATAAT
>NW_018471766.1:0-718 GCF_002113885.1 Mizuhopecten yessoensis
GACGAGGCGGCGACCTCGCTGTGTGCAATCAGCCGTTGCAAAAAGAGTTTTAAATTTTACTCTGATTAATACCGTCGAAAAATTCTGTCATTAATCTTTTCTTTAGTATCAAAAAAGGCTGACATCAATAATTACAAAATATTTGCAACTGTCTTTGTGTCTTCGCGTAAGGAAGTCAGTGTACATAACACGATATTTAGCCATAATAAAAGACGAATATCATACCTTTCCATGGCTGAATGTATAAAGATGTCTATATGCGATATCGGATTTACACGAAATCACTGAAATAATATGAACCCAATAAAACATGAATTAGAATATTTTACTGACCCTTTAAGGTTTTTTTGGCCACGAAGTAGGAAACAGACGTATGTTTTTGTGTGCCTTATTTCACAAATAATTACATAAAAGCTGGTCTACAAATAAACATATGTATCCAATATCTTCTGACAAAAATCCGCAACCTGCAAGAATGTTTTTTTTTCCACTTAGACTATAACTAAAGTTATAAGAGTTGTCGCCCTTTCAACAACTTGGATTATAGATTGTACGACACAAAATGTAAATTCTTGTTCACCATCTTCGTAAATTGTTTCAGCGCCAAAAATAGACACAAAAGACATAAAACATTGGTGCGGGAGGTGTTTGAAAAGGAAGCACGTCTTTGTTTACGTCCGCCTTGCTTGCCCAAGTATCAGTACTGGTTGTCGTCATG
>NW_018471767.1:0-718 GCF_002113885.1 Mizuhopecten yessoensis
TCAACGAATCAAGATCAAAACTCAGAAACCAACTTACTAACCCTAGTATTTTCCATGATCATCTCAATACCAGAACCTTATTACACGGTTGTCATGATTGTTAGCAAGAAACAAATTCATTTTTATTACATTGTATATCAGAATAAATTGCTGAAACTGGCAGATTTGGTTAAAGTACTTAAAGTTTGTTCGATGGGTCGGGGAGATACACTATATTTATTGTTCATACGTTTTGTTGAAATAACTGTACCATACCGGAATTTTGTTTTGGAAATGGCTTACAGAGGCTTTGCCTGATGCAAAATCCATTTGCTTCATTTGCAATAAAATTTGCTGAAATTGAAAACACACCCTACAGGAAATGTTCAGAAGGGACACAGTCAAAACACGGCCTGCAGGGCATGTTGAATAGGGACACAGTCAAAGCACTCACGTCAGAAATTGCTGAGTAGAGACACAGTCAAAACACTCCCTACAGGAAGTGCTGAGTAACGAGTCAGTCAAAGCACTCGTTAAAGGAAATATTGAATAAGGAGACAGCCAAAACACACCCTTCAGAAAATGCTGAATAGAGACACAGTCAAAGCTCTCCCTACAGGAAATGTTGAATAGGGACACAGTCAAAACACTCACTACATGAAATGTTGAAGAGGGACAGAGTCAAAACACTCATTACAGGAAATGTTGGATAGGCCACAGTCAAAACACTCCCTACAGG
>NW_018471768.1:0-718 GCF_002113885.1 Mizuhopecten yessoensis
GCCAACAGTTGAGTGTGATATTTATGCCAACAGTTGAGTGTGATACCTATATTAACAGTTGAGTTTGCGAGCTATTGGATATGCGTATTAGATTTGAATATCGAATAGCACGAACGAAAAATTGGTTACTTGTATAACTTTATGGTACATGTTCACCGTTACGTCCATTGATTCAAAATGTCTTAAATTGGTATTAACGTGTTTTCTTTACAGTGTTGTTAGTACCAAGTACGCTATACAAATATAATCAGACATCAATAATTGTCCAAGACCACTAAATGGTGTCGCCTCGATGCTACGTGGCTGAAACGCGACTACAATGCTATCGATTCGGCATGTTGACTAAGCATTGTTGTTATAATCTACAGGGAATTCTGCCTCAGCATCCCGCGGTATATCAAGCCTGTTTCCAATTGTATTGAAATGTATTGGGACAGGTCGGTGAACCCTGTCGGGAATAATTGGATTTATTATGTATTCTAGCATGTCTCTGTATATATAATACAAAATGAATAGGTCGTGAACAGAAAATCCTATTTTCATTCGAAATGAGAAGTTTAAAATTCCATAATGCTTAAATACGACAGGGAATAATTGTAAGAATCGGTCCGTGTTTACTTGAGAATATGTATTCTTTGTAAATAACAGCGACATGGATTTCATTGGCGTGTTAATTATTTAGTGTTAACATTGGTGTATGGATTATTTAGTGTTAACA
>NW_018471769.1:0-718 GCF_002113885.1 Mizuhopecten yessoensis
ACAAGGTCTGTATTGTAATACTTACAGAGACAAGGTCTGTCATCTGATCCTTAAGCTCAGACAACTCTTGCACCAATTTTTCTGCTTTTTTGACGTTTGGGGACTTTGACCTTGACCTTTCAAGATGTGTTTCCCTGCAAAACACAAAAGCAAATCAAGAATAAGGACACTAGTTATGAATAATTTACATCATTCTGTATTGGTCAACTTGTAACTGACCACCATAAACAAACCCTACTCCATTCATGAGCTAACCCAAAAAGATGACATCTACAAAGAATTACCAGCTGTACTTATTTCTTGTAGTTTGAATTTTGACATATCACACACCTGCATGTTTTCTCCTCAGAGTTAAAGACGAGAGATCTAGAGTTGTTTTAATAGTATTATCACTAAAAAATTCTCTTAATTCCAACTTATTGTGACAAGGAAAATCATTTGGATTGTACAAGTTTCAGTGAAAGTTATCTGTTAGAGTTAAGCGGATTATCCTTCTAAACTGACTTTGTGTTTCTACGGTAACAGTAATTATTCAGCAATATACATTTGTTGCTGTCCTGTAACGCTGATCCTGTGTATCAGTTTACCTTGTTCTGAAACAATGTGTGGTCCTCTATATTCAGTTAATCAGAACTATTTTGGATTTTTAAGTCAAAACAATTCACTTTTGCATGTTGAAGCATCTCATTACACCTATATATAAATAATCTAACAGCAT
>NW_018471770.1:0-718 GCF_002113885.1 Mizuhopecten yessoensis
CTCCCAAAGTCTTTATAAAGGGTTGTCCAACGCCCATTGTTTTTTTCTGCGTTTTGTAGTGGACTCTGTATCCATTCTTTGACGATACCTTGTGCCTGTCATGGCTTTTGCACACATCTTTCGTTCGCCGCGATGTTTACAATGGCCTTGTTGATGACGCGCATGCGGTAAAAGTACATCACTGATCTGGGTCAAGTGGGAGTTTTAGACTGTCAGATGACGATTTCGGATTTCGTTAAAATATTTATAATTTTTACTTCCAGGGAGTGAATTTCACCATAATTTGAATAGCTATCTTTCATAAGGAAGTATTTTAAACATATATATGCCATTTTAGCAAATATTGATTTTTTACCCCGAACAGGCGCTTTAAATAGTCCGTTTCTTCTTTCATAAGGGCTCTCATTATATTAATTGAAAATAGAACAAATGTACTCTTTCATCCTATTTTATTTTCAAGGCTGATTGGGGCAGGGAATCACAGATGCATTGCAAGTGATATTTTACGATCGTTTAGGGATGTGCAACCATACTATATAATGTAGATGTAACAACAAAACGATGTGCTGTATAATATTCTTGACATTAATATGTAGTTTGTCTAATTAATTGTCTCATAAAAACACAAGCACAATCATTTGTTCTATTTATCATTTATATAGTGTACTAATAGTGCTTCAGTTTGGTACTTTTTCCTAATGCGGGTTAATGATCAGTA
>NW_018471771.1:0-718 GCF_002113885.1 Mizuhopecten yessoensis
TCAAAGTGGTCTCTTAACATAAGTGGTCTCTTAACACAGGTGTTCCCTTAACCCAGGTGTTCCCTTCACATAGGTGTTCCCTTAACACAGGTGTTCCCTTAACACAGGTGGTCTCTTCGTAGAGGTGGTCTCTTCGTAGAGGTGGTAACATGAGCAGGAAGAATGATAGCAAATTTCATCAATATCTTTCCAACAGTACCTGAATACTAACATTACATTTCAAGTTGATTCAGCTTGTAAGCACAACTAACCTAAACAAATAAACTATGTTAGGTAACTATATGTATGATCATCAGATGCTACTCAATACAGAAAAACCATGATATAATGTTAAACTTAATGTGACTTTATTCTGTCCATTCTGTTCTGCATTATTAGTGTCTGCCACTGTATTTATGTATTGTTATATATTGTTTACTGAATAGCTGAAAAGCTTAAAGTCAATAAATGAATTTGAATTTAAACACCAAGTTGTTAATTTGGAAACAGCGAGATGCCTCAAGACACAAGGAGTCAAACACAAAATAAAAAGCACATATAAACCAATGTTTAGCTCACCTGGCCTGACGGACCCTAGCATGCTCAAATAAAAAGCTATAAAGTTTGTGCATCTGAATGACCTTGACACGTTCAAGGTCACATTAGGGCTATAACGATATATATACTGCGACTGCGGCATGCACGTCGAAAGACGTGAATTGTGTGAAACTTTAAAGTG
>NW_018471772.1:0-718 GCF_002113885.1 Mizuhopecten yessoensis
CCGAGTTTGGTATCAGGGCCAGAGGAAACTCGAGCTGTATCTCACATACCAGAGTTTGGTGTCAACAGAAAACAACACAGATCACTAGATCCATCTCTTTGCAAAAACAAATGCTTGCTCGTCTCTTTGGAATGTGACAAACTAATGTCCTTTAGCCTGAATTTCGTTTTTTGATTTAGACTTGGTTAATTAATTCATGACAAACCTGAATGGAAAACAAGAATAACATATATAAGGGAGGTAACTCTCACCAAAATACAAGTATTATACATCAGTAAAAAGTTTAAATATTCCATGACTGACCTTCCTTGGCTATCAATGCACCGACTGTATCTGTATGGTGTTAAATGATAATCACATATAAAACTATTAACGACACACTGATTTATACATTTCAAAACAAAAGATGTTTATCAGCTTTGAAAATTTTAAGATCACATTTTGTTTGAACATTGGCAAAGACATCCTTCAACCATTAAAACTGATTCTAGGGGATTCTACCGTACTAAAGCCATGCACCCCAAACATCTATCAAAAATCATATAACAAACCATAAAAACAACAAGTTTCAAATCCTTGTGTTAGAAACTTCTACATCAATAACAATCTTTCATCTGTTAGGTGAGGATCAGTCACACTAGTCCTTGTATTATTACAGATGTCATGGCCATCGATGACATTTAGCCATATACACTTCAATCAGTATAGACCGGCCATC
>NW_018471773.1:0-718 GCF_002113885.1 Mizuhopecten yessoensis
GCTGTGTACATTAATCAACATATGTCCAGGTGTGTATATCATTATACATCTGACTAATTATTTTGATCAGTGACAGACGTGGTACAGTTCTTACATAACTTTTATGATCAGTGACCAAGGAGATTCACTGCTTTCCTTAATTCTTATGATCGGTGACAGAAATGACTCAGTGCGTTCATTTCTTTTTTATGATCAGAGACAGAAGTGATTCAGTGCTTTCATTACTATTATGATAAGTGACAAAAAAAGATTCAGTGCTTTCATTACTTTGTAAGACTAGTAACAGAAATGTTTAAGTGCGTTCATTATTTTCTATGACCAGTGACATAAGTGATTCAGTGCTTTCATCATGTTCTATTATCAGTCAAAGAAGTGAAGCATTGCTTACATTACTTTCTGTGATCAGTGACAGAAGTGATTCTGTGCTTTCATTATCTTTTATTTTCAGTGACAAAAGTGATTCAGTGATTTCATTACTTTTTAAGATCAGTGACAAAAGTGAGTCAGTGCTTTCATTACTTCGTATGATCAGTGGCAGTAGCGATTCAGTGATATCATAAATTATTATGATCAGTGACAGACGTGCTTCAGTACTTTCATAACTTTTATGATCAGTGACCGAAGACATTCACTGCTTTCCTTAATTCTAATGATCGGTGACAGAAGGAATTCATTGCGTTCATTACTTTTCATGATCAGATACAGAGGTGATTCAGTG
>NW_018471774.1:0-719 GCF_002113885.1 Mizuhopecten yessoensis
GCTTCATAGATGATATCCATTATGTAGCTTCATCGATGATATCCAAAATGTTGCTTTTTCTGGGATATCCATTATGTAGCTTCATCGAGCATATCCATTATGTAGCTTTATCGAGGATATACATTATGTCGCTTCATCGAAGATATCCATTATTTAGCTTCATCGAGGATATCCATTATGCAGCTTCATCGATGATATCCATTATGTAGCTTCATCAAGGATATCCATTATGTAGCTTTATCGAGGATATCCAATATTTAGCTTTATCAATGATATCCATTATGTAGCCTCATCGAGGATATCCATTTTGTAGCTTTATCGAGGATATCCATTATGTAGCTTCATCGATGATATCCAAAATGTTGCTTTTTCTGGGATATCCATTATGTAGCTTCATCAAGGATATCCATTATGCAGCTTTATCGAGGATATCCATGATGCAGCTTTTTTGAGGATATCCATAATGTAGCTTCATCGAGGATATCCATGATGTAGCTTTATCTGGGATATCCATTATGTACCTTCATCGAGGATATCCATTATGTAGCTTTATCGAGGATATCCATTATGTAGCTTCATCGATGATATCCATTATGTAGCTTCATCGAGGATATCCATTATGTAGCTTNTATGTAGCTTTATCTGGAATATCCATTATGTAGGCTTCATCGAGCATATCCATTATTAAGCTTCATCGAGGATATCCATTATGTAGCATC
>NW_018471775.1:0-719 GCF_002113885.1 Mizuhopecten yessoensis
TAATATTACAATGTTAACAGTGGGACTGGAGAGCCAGATAATATTGCAATGTTCACAGTGGGACTGGATAGCCAGGTATTATTACAATGTTCACAGTGGGACTGGATAGCCAGGTAATATTACGATGTTAACAGTGGGACTGGAGAGCCAGATATTATTACAATGTCCACAGTGGGACTGGAGAGGCAGATAATATTACAATGTTAACAGTGGGACTTAATAGCCAGGTAATATTCTAAATTCACAGTGGCACAGGATAGCCAGGTAATATTACAATATTCACAGTGGGACTTGATAGCCAGGTAATATTACAATATTAAGAGCGGGACTCGATAGCTAGATACTATTACAATGTTCACAGATGGACTAGATAGCCAGGTAATATTACAATATTAACAGTGGGACTGGATAGCCAGATACCATTACAATGTTCACAGTGGGACTAAATAGCCAGGTAATATTACAATATTCACAGTGGGACTGTATATCCAGGTAATATTACAATATTCACAGTGGGACTGGATAGCCAGATAATATTACAATGTTCACAGTTGGACTTGATAGCCAGGTAATATTACATTGTTCACAGTGGGACCTAATAGCCAGATAATATTACATTGTTCACAGTGGGACCTAATAGCCAGATAATATTACATTGTTCACAGNACATGTATTATTACAATGTCCACAGTGGGACTGGATAGCCAGGTAATATTACA
>NW_018471776.1:0-719 GCF_002113885.1 Mizuhopecten yessoensis
TCCGTTATTATTCTTCACATTAGTAAAGTTAGCAATGTATACGTTGTCATAATGATTTCAAAATGTAAAAAGGTAACATGAACGACGAAATTATATATATAAACATCTTATAACATACACGGTCCTGTGCGGGGACATCCTGATCAGGAAATCAAATGGATATAATTCCGTTAGGTTATTTTTATCATGTACATACATCCGTCAATGTAAAAGATCAAGGGATGTGTCATTATAATTTCCAAATGGTAAATCCTCTAAACATTTAAATCACAATGAAGAAATACCTCATAAAATAATTGTTTCTCGTTATATAAGTTGGCAATGAACACCGTCAGAAGATACGACATTGTCATTTTTAAATGGATATAGACATTACATCAATGATGGAATACATTAGTTCAATCATACTTCGATATGGGTCCTGAGCCCGGGGACACCCTGTTCAGGAATTATAATAAAAAAAATATCCGTTCTCGTCATAACAATTTTTAATGGATATATATATTACATCAATGACGAAATAAATCTACATTATAATGCATCTTATAAATGTACGGTCCTGAACAGGGACATCCTGATCAGGAAAATCAAATGTTAAATGTATCCGTTGTGATTCATCACATACGGAAAGTTTGTAATGAATGCGGTCAAAAGATGTGTACTTATGATTTTAGAATTAGAAATACATTACAACAGTGATAAAACACATGATATAAACA
>NW_018471777.1:0-719 GCF_002113885.1 Mizuhopecten yessoensis
GGATCTGTACTGGATATAACCTACCATATAGCGCATGTACATGATAACTGGTGGATCTGTCAGGAGATAACCTACCATATAGCGCATGTACATATATGGTTACTGGTGGATCTGTACTGGAGATAACCTACCATATAGTGCATGTACATGGTTACTGGCGGAGCTGTATTGGAAATAACCTACCATATAGCGCATGTACATGGTTTATGGTGGATCTGTACTGGAGATAACATACCATATAGCGCATGTACATGTATGGTTACTGGTGGATCTGGACTAGAGATAACCGTCCATATAGCGCATGTACATGTATGGTTACTGGTGGATCTGCCATATAGCGCATGTACATGGGTACTGGTGGATCTGTACTAGAGATAACCTAACATATAGCGCATGTACAGGGTTACTGGTGGATCTGTACTCGAGATAACTTATCGTATAGCGCATGTACATGGGTACTGGTGGATCTGTACTCGAGATAACTTATCGTATAGCGCATGTACATGTATGGTTACTGGTGGATCTGTACTGGAGATAATCGGTGGATCTGTACTGGAGATAACCTACCATATAGCGCATGTACATGGTTATTGGCGGATCAGTACTGGAGATAAAATACCATATAGCGCATGTAACATGGTTACTGGTGGATATGTACTAGAGATAACCTACCATATAGCGCATGTACAGGGTTACTGGTGGATCTGTACTGGAGATAA
>NW_018471778.1:0-719 GCF_002113885.1 Mizuhopecten yessoensis
TAGATGTGTTACACCCTGATCCATGTAAAGTTGTAGACGGTTGAAAACTGTGATACATGTTATTTGTAGATGGTTTAACACGGTGATACATGAAAAGTTGTAGATGTTTGACACTGTAATACATGTAAAGATGTAGACGGTTTTACACTGTGATAGATGTAATGTTATAGATGGTTTGACACTGTGATACATGTAATGTTGTAGATGCTTAACACTGTGATACATTTACATATGTATAAGTTTAATACGGTCATACATGTAATGTTGTAGATGTTTTATACTGTGATACATGTAATCCTGTAGACGTTTAATACGCTGAAACCTTTAAAGTTGTAGACGGTTTAACACGTGCACTGTGATACATGTAAAGTTGTAGATGTTTAACAACGTGATACATGTGAAGTTGTAGATGTTTAACACTGTGATACATGTTATGCTGAAGATGGTTTAGCACTATGAAACGTGTAATTAAATATATGTTTAATACTGTGATACATGTAATGCGGTTAATGGTTTAATACTATTAAACCTGTAATGTTGTAGACGGTTTAAAAACTGTGATACATGTAATGTTGTAGATGTTTAACACTGTGATACATGTACAGTTGTAGATTGTTTAACATTGTGATGGATGTTATGTTGTAAACGTTTTAAAACGGTGATACTTGTAAAGATGTGGATGTTTAATACGACGATACCTGTCAAGTTGTAGAATGTTT
>NW_018471779.1:0-719 GCF_002113885.1 Mizuhopecten yessoensis
TGATAGGTTTTATACTTTATAAATACATTGTATGGTGTATAATGTGATATTTCAGTGAAACGTTGAGTCAGTCTCTTATACGTGTGTTATTGTGTCATTGTAGGGTGTTTTCTACGTTACGTCTTGTTTGTGCTACGGTTGCTGTTGTTTTGAATAAATGGTGGAAACAAAGTCCGTCGTATAGTCTGTGATGATTCCCCAGATGGGAGATAAACCCCACCCCCACCACATTGGCGCCCAACACGGTCATCTGAGGTTACAGATGTAACGGACTGCTGCCACTGCCCGACCCATACTTCACGTCGTGAGATCCGGAGTGTGTACTACAGTACATTGTGGTATAGTTGGTCAATAACGTCAGACTTGAATTCGAACCAGTCATTGTCAAAACCTGTGATTTTGTCCACCATCAATCAATGTGATAATAAGCGGCGAAATAATTTCGGAAAAAAACCCACTTCAGTAATTATACCGACAATGCCATGTTTGATAACTGTTCATGGTTGACAGTGCTACCCTGCTACTAGTACTGCTAGTGAAGTTTGAAAAAACTTCATAAGTAACCTTTTTGGTACGTACATTACCGATAGACTTCAGTGTAGTGTTGTGTGCCGGACATCTGTATTGTAATCCAAGAATTGTATTGCTTCGGCTCGACTCCAGGACTCGTGTATGAAACATTGTTTACATGTCAAACTTACACACGTGTCTTTCGTACA
>NW_018471780.1:0-719 GCF_002113885.1 Mizuhopecten yessoensis
CATGTCATCAACTTCTGTGCCACTTAAGGTGGAGGCAGCACTATTCGAACATGTCATCAACATCTATGCTACCTAAGGCGGAGGCATCACTATTGTAACATGCCATCAACTTCTATGCTACCTAAGGTGGAACTTGGAAGCATTATTGGAACATGCCATCAACTTCTATACTACCTAAGGTGGAACTTGGCAGGACTATTGGAACATGTCATCAACTTCTATGCTACCTAAGGTGGAGGCATCACTATTGTAACATGCCATCAACTTCTNCTGTGCTACCTAAGGTGGAACTTGGCAGCATTATTTTAACTTGCCATCAACTTCTATCTACACAACCTCCGGTGGAGGCATCACTCTATAAACATGCCATCAACTTCTATGCTACCTAAGGTGGGACTTGGCAGCATCATTGCAACATGTTATCAATTTCTATGCTATCTAAGGTGGAGGCAACACTATTGTAACATGTCATCAACTTCTCTGCTACCTAAGGTGGAGGCAACACTATTGGAACATGTCAAACTTCTATGCTACCTAAGCTGGAACTTGGAAGCATTATTGTAACATGCCATCAACTTCTATGCTACCTAAGGTGAAGCAGCATTATTGGAACATGCCATCAACTTCTATGCCACTTAAGGTGGAGGCAGCACTATTCGAACATGTCATCAACATCTATGCTACCTAAGGTGGAACTTGGAAGCATTATTGGAACATGC
>NW_018471781.1:0-719 GCF_002113885.1 Mizuhopecten yessoensis
AATCTATACAGATATCACTGTAAATATACATAGAAACAAACGCTAGCACACGAACACAATATACATAGTAGCGCTGACTACAAGCTTTATACAAAGTATTAGACCATTTGCGATTGTTCTGTTTACATCCCTGTTCTCTTTGAAATATCCGAAATCAAGCTTAAACAAATTTGAAAGCCTTTGCTATTGGAATTTCTAAGGAGGCTTTTTTGGATTATAACACTGTGATTGCAGGGTTTATCTTGGAAATAGTTTTCTGTTCGTGAGCACGAAGATAAAATCGCAGTTTTGACAAATCCTGAAAACATTGTGTGATTAAATGTGTATCATCTCTATTGGTTTGGTTTGGTTTAGTATTGTTAAAGACGGTCTCCCATGTGTGGCAGATGCATGCGTGTAGTATATGTGTAAATGTTTTGGGAGGGTGAACTATGTTCGTGTTTATCTCCTTGTGATAGCGCGGTACTGTGGCCGACTTTATATTGCTACCTCATTGAAACATACTGCCGAAGACACCCAGCAGGACACCCCACCTGGTCACATTATACTGACAACGGGAGAACCAGTCGTCCCAATCCTAAATTGCTGAGCCCAAAGCCTTCCTCACAGGGGCAAACGCTCAACTTAAGGTCAAAAGTGAGGGATTGTCAATGGAAACATTAGTAAGAAAAAGTTGTTCAGAAAGAAGAGAAAAGATAAGATCCCAAATTTAGTCGCTT
>NW_018471782.1:0-719 GCF_002113885.1 Mizuhopecten yessoensis
GGCCTGGGGGCTTCTTTACATTAATGAGATGGAGCTGGTCACATCGCACATCTTGCTCAGTAATCAAAATACTTGATAGTTGATTGGGGAAAGGAGGCATATTAGATGGGACGTCTTCAATAGTTTCATCAGTTGTAGAAATAGATGTGAAGAAAGAGTTAAATGATTCAGACTTATCTAAAGGATGTACTTTAAATTCGCCATTAATTTCCAAAGGATAATCAGTATCATTTTTTAATTTTTAAATTAATAACAGATTTTGCTATTTGCCACCATTTTCCAGGGGAATGCTTTTGTCAGTAAGAGAGTTTTGTAATTTTGAAAGATTATTTTGTTTTGCATTTCTAATCATGGTAATAACTGAATTTCTTAGCTGTCTATATTTTCCCCATGAAGTGGGAGTATTAACCTGTTTAGCCTTTGAATGTTGTCTATTTCTCTGTCTCATTTTCAGGCGGATTTCATTATTTATCACTATTTTATCATTTAGTCTTATTACTACAGTTGTGTGTTGTACACATTTGTCAATACATGTCATTATTTTACTAGAAACAATTTCATTTAAAACTTCAATATTATCTATGTTACTGAGCTCATCTTCCCAGTTAATTGCTGAAAGATAATGATTAGCATTAACACAGTCTGTATTATTAAAATGTCAAATATATATATACAGCTGCGCTGTCATTATATGACCCATTGGTGATGCTAGACACAGG
>NW_018471783.1:0-719 GCF_002113885.1 Mizuhopecten yessoensis
ACTGTACCTTCTTCAATTTAATTGAACCTATCTTCAATTGAATTGTACCTATCTTCAATTAATTGTACCAACCTTCAATTATTTGAATATATGTTAATCTGGCATTCCATAAAAGTCAAAATATTTTTGACCATTTGATCATATTAACCAAAAGCACGTTCATCTTTTGCAATATTTTTCACCCTTAAAAAGTCCTGTTTCCCCTCAAGAGTTTTTGTTCATTATAGCCAAGCCTATAGTCCGAATTATTCTGACGTTTTATCGACTTTTTTCATATTGGTTTGTCGTCAGTTAATCGACGACAGACCGATATGAAAAAAGTCGATAAAACATCAGAATAATTCGGACTAAGCCAAGCCATACATCCCATCAATATGTATTCCTCTTCACAAAGTCATATTCTATGCAAGTAATAAAAAAATTGTTCACTTCCAGCAAGCTTCGTCTTCCGGAGAGTACGTCCTCCAAGTCCTTTGATGCTTTTGTGCGACGTATTCACCCTTCCAAAGTCACGTTCTGATTTAGTTAAATTTTAGGTTGGTTTTNCTTTCCTTGCAAATTTTGTTTCTAACGTACTGCACTGCTGCACACAAATATTAAATTACAAGGATTATTCTCTCTTTTGAAAAGAAAGAGCTATTCATTTTCAAACTTCATACCTGGTATATCAAGCAAGTACAATGTTTTTATTACATTTTTGCAGTGAAATATTGGATTCT
>NW_018471784.1:0-719 GCF_002113885.1 Mizuhopecten yessoensis
TCACTTACAGCATTTGTACTAACAGTCACTCCATCTAACACTACTTCAGTGTACAAAATTGCCCTTTGTACCAGGTGAGCTGTATTGTTGTACATTTTATTTTACTACAATCATGAAACTTGTTCTTACAAATTATATTAATCTGTCTAGTTGGCCCGGGTACTAGCACACTGGGGGAAAAAATGAGCTAGTACACAAGTACACAGGGAAAACATTCAAATTTTACGGTATAAACCAACTTCACGCAAATATTCGGAAAATTTTCACAAATTCGTGTGTTAGGTTTTGTAGGTAGAAGAGAAGTAATTTTTAAAATGTTTCACCAGACCATTTCATTTCTCGGTAATTATAAAGGTTTTGAATATTTATATTGATGGATAATTGTTGCGACCCAGCAAATAGTAATATATTTTCCATGGTAAAGGCCCCATGCCTTTATAACTGACTGTAACGTCTGTCTGAGATAATGTACACGTTAGTTTTGTGAGCTGCCAGGAAGTGCGCCCTTTAAACAAAGATAACACGAACTTCCGGATTTCCCTTTAGGAGACAACTTTATTTTAGTCTTGAGAACGTCATGATATGAGAATATTTTAACAGTCCACGCACTACAAATATTTAGTTATTATTAGTTATATCAGAAAAACAAAAAACTACTTTTTTAATTTTTTTTTAATTATATTTTGGTTTTACAATTTTGCAATAGCTGTTGTATGAAT
>NW_018471785.1:0-719 GCF_002113885.1 Mizuhopecten yessoensis
TGGGGGTGATGGGTGTTGGTGTAGGGGTTGTAGGGTAGATTTTTCCAAGAGTGACCTGCCCATATAATACTAGTCTGTGGACCATATATTTTCTTTCATGGACAATACTAAGTAAATTTCCAGTTAAAGTATCAATGGAGGTCCCCGCCAAGAAGTCTCCAACTTCTATTGATTGATCTTAAAATCTATTTAAAACGTTAAAATTCTCAGCTTTAATGGTGTTACATTTAACATTTGGAGCAGAAATTTAAAAAAATTAGGTCTCTTTAACAACATTTCTCACCAATAAAACTGTGAATAAAGTATGCTAGTGTTATGTAATTCTTCTAATTCATTAAATCATCATACAAGAGACCAGTATCTAGAATAAAAGGCATCAAGTAAATTAATTACAAGCCGAGTAATTCCAGTATTTCCTATCCCAGGGTGACCAGTATGAATTGTGGAAAAGTTCAGGCTTTGAAATGCACATCAATTTTTAATTTTTAATCACTTCGTGGTGAGATTGAGAACTCCCTATTGGCATGTAATACACAGCTATTTCTCTTTCTAGATATTTATCTATATTTCATATTCAAAGTAACTTCATAAACATTTTCATGTTAAACATCAAAAACAATATCCAGAAGAACTGCTTCATTGTATATTTCTGGTAGGCATTTCAGAGATATGTAAACCTGACACATTTATATGTAATGATGTAGTGTTACAAAATGTAT
>NW_018471786.1:0-719 GCF_002113885.1 Mizuhopecten yessoensis
AACGACGTCCTCCGCGTCCTCTCTAACGACGTCCTCCGCGTCCTCACTAACGACGTCCTCTACGTCCTCAAATCGGACGACGCTCGGCCATTTCCGTTCTTTTTGAGCCTGCAACGGAAAAGGGCGAAGCGATCCGTTATTGCTATATTCTACACTGTGGAGTAATATGTCATTAGTGCAAAAATCAACGCTAAATACTCTGATGGAAATGAGATAGGTTGTTTTGGAATTATTCCCCCATGGGGCCACAACCTTTGTTTTTACAACGTTGAGGCCTATTAGCCCCCTTGGCCCACTGACCCCACCCCGCACCCACCCACACCCACCCACACCCACACATTCACCCCGCACATCCACCACGCACCCACCCACACATCCGACCTTTGGTTCAAATCCATTATCAGTCTCATACTGAAAAAGAAGTCTTTTGAAGATTTGTCTTTATTCCCCTCTATTGTTGTGGTAATGATTTGCTATCGAGATGTGCGAGCTAAGTCACGGGACACTATGTTGGTTAAATCTGAGTTTTTGACTACTATTTTAAATTCCATTTTGTTCTCACCGCCACAGATAGTGGAGTCGGCTCTGAATCAGCACTTTCTCTTGGTATGTGAATCACAGCACGAGTTTGTATTAACGAGACAGACCGTTAGAGGACCACTGTTAACCCAGAAACTCCATTGTACAAAAACTGAAAGTCTTAGAGACGATCTATGGTG
>NW_018471787.1:0-719 GCF_002113885.1 Mizuhopecten yessoensis
TTGCTTTTTGTTATTGTTTTTGTTATTGGTTGATTATCTAAATATATGTAAAGGATATAACCGGTGTCAGCCGTTACAGATAACCCTTTGACGCTGTTAATGAGCCATGGTATATTTTATATCATTTCTCTATCATCAGTCTCTGAAAAAAAATATAAATGATATATGTGATTATCCTTAATCATCCGCGTTCTACATAATCGAAAATGAATATTAAGTGTTTTTGATGTTACATATTCTACAATAGCTGACGGAAGCACAAACTACTTCCATGCAACCCGATTATTCCACGGAGAACTTTTCTCCCAAACCCAAAATAGGAATTTTGAAAAGCAAAATAACATGCTTACATGTAGCATGATTGCTAAAGGTTAGCTTGACTGATTATTTCATCTGATTTTTTCCAATTGAAACTATTTCAACTACCCCAGCTTTCGCTTTTAGGATGTGACATTGCTAGGATTTGATCTACCTTTACACAGCTGGTCAGTGTAGCACCCGACCCCTATCCTTCAGGAACACATGGTATCTCTGGTATCTTTTAACGGCTTTAATGTAAATATTTCCTTTGTTCTTATTATACTGTTATGAAAATGCACTTGTAAAGTGGCCAAGCAAACGTCTCTGTATGCTCGGTGAGCGGGTCGACTCGGCCGAAGGTGATGAGTTGTCGTGCGTGACAACATCGAGTGTCGTCTACACTTGGTGATGTCGCTATA
>NW_018471788.1:0-719 GCF_002113885.1 Mizuhopecten yessoensis
ACTCCAGTTATTGCTGTTTTCCTATGGAAAATAAGTCAAGGAATGTCTAAATATGAAGTTTATGAAAACCACCGGCCTTCAGCTCGGGCATGGTAAAAAAAAAACTGCAACATATGCGTTGCTCCGAGACTGCATTTATGCTCGTTTTTCCACAAGCACTTTATCTGAATTTTTCAATAAAGAACTTGATAAATAAAAATAAATAAACCACTGTTGTAGGCAGGAAATGTCTACATACATCACTTTTAACCAGGTTTGTAAAATTATTTACACTGTACCTGCTATGAGCGCCCGCTGATTTTTGTCAATATATGATATTCTGTGCTTTATTTATTTAGATTTTTTATTTATCCGAATGTATGGTTTAAAAAAATACTATGCAGTAATTCAAAAGATTAATAATTAAATGAATATGTCGTTTGTACAATAACGCATATGCCAAATCGACCCAGCAATACATTGTCTAGCTGTTGCAATTCGAACTCGCCGACAGAACTGGAGATCGGAATCAGCTGCGTGTTTAAATTTACAATAGTCAACCTAAGCGTTCAACTAACGTAGAATTTTGAAAACCAGCATGGCTTCCGAGTTCACGATCAATAAGGCATACGCAGAAAAATACAACACTTGGAGAGCAAAAGAGGAATTACAAAGATGTAATCATTTTTCCCTATTTGATAAATATATTTGATTTGATTGTGTAGATAAAAGCGTAGAAC
>NW_018471789.1:0-719 GCF_002113885.1 Mizuhopecten yessoensis
GATCTCAAATCCTTAAGACAGGCCTCCACAGGGAGATCCTCCCAAGGGATATGTTGGAAGAAAGCATCATCACTATTATGTGGAGTTCCACCAGAAATGACATGAACTGCACAAACTGGATTCCAAATCACTTCGTTGCGGACTTGCCTCTGGATGACATGACTCCTTCACCTCAGCCTGACCAGGTGATTGAGAAGTATGACCAGAATTTTGAGATGTCTCCAGTTATTCCATAGTAAGTAGAGATGACCTCTGGTTATACTGTAATATATATGCATATCAAATAGACTGATGATATACAGTTAAACCTATCTTATGTGACCCTTCAAGGGATCCCAAATTATGTATGGTCACATAAAATAGGTGGTCATTTAATACAGGTTATATATAAATATATAGAGAGAGAGGAAAACTGTTTCATGGGACAAAACCTTATGGTCACATAAGGCAGGTTTCACTATAATAAGGATCTGGTCAAGTCCTTCGTTTACACCAAATGTTGAATACTTTACCAATTGTTATTTTATAAGCAGGGATATAAACTACAGCCAATAGATACTTGTATTGATATAAAGGATACGGTGCACAAACCTGCTATGTTAAAATATCAAAATGTGATGGGCAATAATGACTTTGAAGGCAAAATTCAAAGGCCATGCAGGATTTCACTGGGAAAAAAATCAAACTCATTCGATAAATAAAATTTCTTGTTTTTACCC
>NW_018471790.1:0-719 GCF_002113885.1 Mizuhopecten yessoensis
TTCAACCGAAGGCAACACATCAGGATGCTCCAAAATGACGGCTGCTGCACGCGTCTGTTCATGTATCTGTGGAAAGTATGACAGTCTATATGGTAAACCTATGAACATAAGGTTCGTATGATATATATGTACCATGTGTTTATACAATGGTGTCACACGCTGATCTTTGACTTGTACGATATCACTTGACAAGAAAGGGAAATCGTAAAGGTATCCGGTACAGAACACTATGCAATCCACTTCCGCTTCCGTTTCATCAACAAATACCACTGTTCCATTTTCGGTAATGTGACTGACAACTGGTCGCTCCTTCACGTTGTGGGGTATTTCGGACTGCAGTGCACTGTCTCTATGGCTCAGAAGAATCTAAATTGCAAATCAGAGTTATTGTGTGGAGTTTATCAAAGAAATCCATTGCCATTATAGCAAATGAACAAACTACATTTGTATATGATTTACTTTCAGCTGACTTGAATTAAGAAAACACTAGCTGCATTGAAAATGCCGTTTAACGCGCATTAAGAGTAATTTTGCAAATCATTTAGAGCGCTATACATTTTGTATATTATTGTTTATCATGTTTACTATTATCAAAAGTTAATTATTTGATAAATTGCAAGGCCATGCATGGTTTGTTTATTTTCATTTTTGATAGCAAGGGAAATTTTATATTTGAAATTACCAAATATATGATATTAACAATGGGTACCTATATACAA
>NW_018471791.1:0-719 GCF_002113885.1 Mizuhopecten yessoensis
AAAAAACTTTTAATGAGTTTCACTTATAGTGTTTTGCTACATTGAACAGTTACAATTGCAACAGATAATTTGTAACATATTAAGCACGACATATTAAATTCCAGTAACAAGAGTATGGCCTTATATGTTGATATGATGTCACGCCATGACAATTACCATGTACATTAAACAGACGCAAAAAACAGCATTCAACGTATGTATTGAGATGCCACATGATGTTTGTTTTACGAAAACATCATGTTCTCACGTAAATATATGATGCTTACTAACAAAAATAAATAGTCCCGCTCATCGAAAACATATTGATCTTGAACCCTCATGTGTGTTATTTAACGCTAAACCAGTAGGCATAAGGTTTCATCCATGGAGGGGGATTTGTACGTTGTTTTCTTCTTACCGCAGTGTGAGGCAGATTTTTAAAATGAATTACCTGTAACTGAGCCAGATCGGGTAATCTCAGTCGAGGGCTCAGTCTCTGTAACCTAATCCTAACCGAGACGTGAGAAACAAAATCAATTTTACTAAAGACTACAAGTATCCCGTCTCGGGCCTCAAATAAAATTGGCCTCTACACTACTAAAGCTTCCGCGAATAAAATGTAGTCCGTCCTAACCAAGAAGACAACGTATTTCACAGTAATGATTTTATTTTATCTACACCATCAGATACTATCTGACAACATCAAAACAATACATATATCGACAAAACTGAATATTTAT
>NW_018471792.1:0-719 GCF_002113885.1 Mizuhopecten yessoensis
GCGTAGCTGCAAAGATAGCATTCAACACCCCCGGATCTGTGGTCGATAGAAATATGGCAGTTGACTTTTTGCTAAACAACGTGGACAAATCCGTAACAATGGATTTGGTTTCTCCGTGGAAGAAGGCCGGAGCATTCGGTAAATAGGTCTTTGAATGATACTGTTATGTTGCAGTCTCAATAATACATATATACAAAAAATTCAGCAGCAATAACTTATACTGGAGAATACGAAGTTATGATTGTTTTTGTTTACATTTTTAAAGGATCCTTGACGAATGACCGTACACTAAAGCAATTAGAAGGAAGACTCACAATTGATACCAACCAAGAATATTTAGTGAATGCCGAGGTCAGGCAGAGTCGCAAGGGCTCCGCGTATGTATACACTCCGACATTTACAGTGACAGCACCAGGAAAAAATAATATCAACCTCGGTGGTTCCGTTGAGTACCTCCCATCCAAGTCCATTGATGGCGACCTCACTCTGGCCGGTATCACGGCTCAGCCTGTCAAGGGTAGATGTGAGTATTTATTTAGGCATTGTTTACTTGAACATAACTGAAATGATCATTTTTATCATATTGTAGTTATGTAGTTTGTACTCTGTAATGATATCCAATCGTTAGGGATTGATAGTAAAGGGTAGACATAATGGTGATATGTTAACAGAAACCGATAAGTTATCCATACACCAGTATCTGTTTACGTATTTAGAGA
>NW_018471793.1:0-719 GCF_002113885.1 Mizuhopecten yessoensis
TATATAGCAGAGAAGATCTAGGATAGCAGCATGGCAAGAAATTATGGTAGCATGGTGCCATGTTGCAAAAACAGCCTGGGGAGAACACTGTATATAGCCTGCACAGGTGTACATCAGTCATGTATACTAAACAGTCAATGTCCCAGTTCACAAGTGATATTGCATAAAAAAATATTATGCAAAAAACAACTATTTACGTCACATAAATGCATAATGTTTTCTTTGGCATAATGTGGAGGAGAATGGTTCAAAGGGAGGCAACTAGCTATATATATATAGTAGACTTGTGTCGTTAATGTTGTACATATACAAATATATCTCCTTTACATATCAACGAGACAAAACCATTGAGTGCATATAGTTTTTATCTGTTTTACCTTGAACATACCATAGACATGCAAAGAAGAAATTTAGATCCCAATTGAAGGGAATTACTGCAACGAATTAAGTTTGAATGTCTTTTGAATGTTTCTACAGCACTAAAATAGATGTGAGGTATGCAGTAGTTGTTTTAAAAATAAAACAAACACATCATCTCTAGAAAAAAACGCTTTAACCCTTTAACCACTGTGGACCATGTGGAATCATCCCGATAAATGTATGGTAGAGTCTACTAAAGTAACCTCGGGGTGAAAGGGTTAAACATTATGAAGATTTATTACTGAGAATTTATAAAATTACTATGTGTTTATTTTTTTCTATTGTAATTTAATTTTATT
>NW_018471795.1:0-720 GCF_002113885.1 Mizuhopecten yessoensis
TTGATCGTTTATACCCAAATATTCGCCAAAATACCGGAAGTGTGCTTTCCAGGGTAGAGTAACGCCGGTTCAACGGCCTACGTAACTCTGATGGTATTTCGCGTTCTTTTTATAGAACCACGCGCCCGAAATATCAAATTGTGATAAAACTGTAAAGTGGATAGTATCATTTTAAGTAAAATGAACAAACATTTTTGGAACTGATAGTATATAGTATTGTATAAAGAACATTGCTATTTAACTAAAAAGTGTCCCGATTTGGGTACAGTGACGTTAGATAACCTGTGTGCCGATAGTAAATTGTGTACCCACGAAAAGCAGCTGCAGTGTTACTCTCGATGGAGCGTATCCATGGAGATAATTCCCCGGAAAATTATACCAAATTGTTTTCGTTTTTATTAAGTTTTTATTCAATATTAAATAAATAAAGCAATTAAAATTGAAACTGTTTAGTTTTTATCAAGACAGGAAATACTTATACCGGCAAATATATGCTGCTGGTATAAAAAAAAATCATGCATTTTTTGCATATTCTTACAATTTCGTTCTGTTGTATATGTTGTGAATACATATACGCACCCACAGGGACTTGACACATTCCTATGACCCAGAATGAAAGGTATTATTTTTCACTCTGGGTCAGAGGAACGTGTCAAGTCCCTGTGTACGCAGTAGCATGTTGATATGCTCAACGAAACAGTCTAATATGGCAATTAATTG
>NW_018471796.1:0-220 GCF_002113885.1 Mizuhopecten yessoensis
GTCTAAGGCAGCATATAGGAAGTGTGCTAGGTCCCAAACACCAATTACTGTCATAAAGTCTAAGGCAGCATATAGGAGGTGTGCTAGGTCCCAAACACCAATCATTGTTATAAAGTCTAAGGCAGCATATAGGAAGTGTGCTAGGTCCCAAACATCAATCACTGTATTAAAGTCTAAGGCAGCATATAGGAAGTGTGCTAGGTCCCAAACACCAATCACT
>NW_018471796.1:400-720 GCF_002113885.1 Mizuhopecten yessoensis
CCAAACACCAATCACTGTTATAAAGTCTAAGGCAGCATAGAGGAGGTGTGCTAGGTCCCGAACACCAATCACTGTTATAAAGTCTAAGGCAGCATATAGGAGGTGTGCTAGGTCCCGAACACCAATCACTGTTATAAAGTCTAAGGCAGCATAGAGGAGGTGTGCTAGGTCCCAAACACCAATCACTGTTATAAAGTCTAAGTCATCATATAGGAAGTGTGCTAGGTCCGAAACACCAATCACTGTTATAAAGTCTAAGGCAGCATAGAGGAGGCGTGCTAGGTCCCAAACATCAATCACTGTTATAAAGTCTAAGGCAG
>NW_018471797.1:0-720 GCF_002113885.1 Mizuhopecten yessoensis
ATGTTGATTATGTGTTGCCTGTCTTTTAAAGAAGTACCAGATTTTAAAGAGTCAGTTTGGCTTCCTTCCCTCACCTCGATCAAGAATTCTTCCGCCCAGGCAGTGTATGGTCGAAAGGGGGTGTACATGAGCAATATATATTATGGACAAGTTTCACCTCATTCACAGCCACTATTTCATATGTTATTACAAAAACTTCATTTTTTTTTTTCAAAACCATGACCGTGTATAAAAATAATCTTGCCGTTAAGACCTCTCCACTGTTACAATAATGACTAACATTTAGATTATGAGCATATCAATGTAAATATATCTATACATATTCGATACCCTACTAGTGGAAAATTGTTTTTAATAATTATTCAACAAATTGAAATGAAAAACTAATATCGAGTAAAATAAACGTACTACGATTTGAAAAACACGGACAGACAATAATTCAGAATAAATACTATACTTGATTGTATGCTATTGATACATAATATGTTTTAATATAAAAAAGAGGAATCATTATTATGTAGATGATATTGATTCCATAATTAAGATATCGTAATCAAATAAAAAGACAGAAAACAAATAAAAAAAGAATAAATTAAATGATACAGTAATATATATACTTGAATAATGGAACTTAATAAGTACATTTGTTGTTAGTTGCATAAAGGAGCTCACATATTAATAAGAGAAAAAAATGACTTTATTTAAATAGATATCAATGTT
>NW_018471798.1:0-720 GCF_002113885.1 Mizuhopecten yessoensis
CGCTGCACTCAGCCTGTTAGAGTGGGCAATAGCAATATGTTAACAACATGGTTGTTGTCACACGCTACACTCAGTCTGTAAGAGTGGGCAATGGCAATATGTTACCAGCATGGTTGGTATCAAACGCTGCACTCAGCCTGTTAGAGTGCGCAATATCAATATGTTACCAGCATGGTTGGTGTCACACGCTGCACTCAGCCTGTTAGAGTGGGCAATGACAATATTACAAGCATGTTTGGTAACACACACTGCACTCAGCCTGTTAGAGTGGGCAATAGCAATATGTTCCCAGAATGGTTGGTGTCCCACGATGCACTCAGCCTGTTAGAGTGGGCAATATCAATATGCAACCAGCATGGTTGGTGTCACACGCTGCTCGCAGCCTGCTAGAGTGGGCAATAGCAATATGTTACCAACATTGTTGGTGTCACACGCTGCACTCAGCATGTTAGAAAGGGCAATGACAATATGTTACCAGCATGGTTGGTGTAACACGATGGCCTCAGCCTGCTAGAGTGGGCAATAGCAATATGTTACAAGTATTGTTTGTGTCACATGATGCACTCAGCCTGTTAGAGTGGGCAATGACAATATGTTACCAGCAATGTTGGTGGCACACGCTGCACTAAGGCTGCTGGAATTGGCAATAATAATATGTTACCAGCATGGTTGGTTTCACACGCTGCAGTCAGTCTGTTAGAGTGGGAAATAGCAATATGT
>NW_018471799.1:0-720 GCF_002113885.1 Mizuhopecten yessoensis
TATAATGTAGACAGGAGATTCTCTCTGTATATAATGTAGACAGGAGATCCCCCCTTTATATAATGTAGACAGGAGATCCTCCCTGTATATAATGTAGACAGGAGATCCCCCTATATATAATTTAGACAGGGAATCCTCCCTGTATATAATGTAGACAGAAGATCTTCCCTGTATATAATGTAGACAGGAGATACCCCCTATATATAATTTAGACAGGAGATCCTCCCTTGTATATAATATAGACGGTACACCCCTTTCTATAATGTAGACAGGAGATCCCCCCTGTATATAATATAGACAGTAGACCCCTTTCTATAATGTAGACAGGAGATCCCCCCTGTATATAATGAAGACAGAAGATCCTCCCTGTATATAATGTAGACAGGAGATCCCCCTATATATAATTTAGACAGGGAATCCTCCCTGTATATAATGTAGACAGAAGATCCTCCCTGTATATAATGTAGACAGGAGATACCCCCTGTATATAATTTAGACAGGAGATCCTCCCTTGTATATAATATAGACAGTAGACCCCTTTCTATAATGTAGACAGGAGATCCCCCCTGTATATACTGCAGAAAGTAGACGCCCCTGTATATAATGTAGACAGGAGATCATCCCGGTATATAATGTAGACAGGAGATCCCCCCTTTATATATTGCAGACAGTAGACCCCCCTGTATATAATATAGACAGGAGATCCTCCCTGTATATAAT
>NW_018471800.1:0-201 GCF_002113885.1 Mizuhopecten yessoensis
TCTAGTACTACTTGTAAATAGTGTCTAGTACTACTTGTAAATAGTTTCTAGTACTACCTGTAATTAGTGTCTAGTACTACCTGTAAATAGTATCTAGTACTACCTGTAAATAGTGTCTAATACTACCTATAAATAGTGTCTAGTACTACTTGTAAATAGTGTCTAGTACTACTTGTAAATAGTGTCTAGTACTACCTGTAA
>NW_018471800.1:261-720 GCF_002113885.1 Mizuhopecten yessoensis
TAAATAGTGTCTAGTACTACTTGTAAATAGTGTCTAGTACTACTTGTAAATAGTGTCTAGTACTACATGTAAATAGTGTCTAGTACTACTTGTAAATAGTGTCTAGTACTACCTATAAACAGTGTCTAGTACTACCTATAAACAGTGTCTAAAACGGCATATAAACAGTGTCTAGTACTACCTGTAAATAGTGTCTAGTACTACTTGTAAATAGCGTCTAGTACTACCTATAAATAGTGTCTAGTACTACTTGGAAATAGTGTCTAGTACTACCTATAATCAGTGTCTAGTACTACCTATAAACAGTGTCTAGTACTACCTGTAAATAGTGTCTAGTACTACCTGTAAATAGTGTCTAGTACTACTTGTAATTAGTGTCTAGTACTACCTGTAAATAGCGTCTAGTACTACCTATAAATAGTGTCTAGTACTACTTGTAAATAGCGTCTAGTACTACCT
>NW_018471801.1:0-720 GCF_002113885.1 Mizuhopecten yessoensis
ATAATGTTATACCTATTCTGTAATTACTGATAATGTTATACCTGTCAAGTAATTACTGATAATGTAATACCTATTCTGTAATTACTGATAATGTTATACCTGTTATTTAATTACTGATGGGTAGTAATGTTATATCTGTTATGTAATTACTGATAATATTATACCTATTCTGTAATTACTGATAATGTTATACCTGTTATTTAATTACTGATGGGTAGTAATGGTATACCTATTATGTAATTATTGATAATGTTATACCTGTTATTTAATTACTGATGGGTAGTAATGTTATACCCATTATGTAATTATTGATAATGTTATACCTGTTATGTAATTAGTAATGGGTAGTTATGTTATACCTATTATGTAATTACTGACAATGTAATACCTATTATGTAATTACTGATAATATTATACCTGTTATGTAATTACAGATAATGTTATGCCTATCGTGTAATTACTGATGGGTAGTAATGTTATACCTGTTATGTAATTACTAATGGGTGGTAATGTTATACCTGTTATGTAATTACTGACAATATAATACCTATTATGTAATTACTGATAATGTTATGCCTATTGTGTAATTATTAATGGGTAGTAATGTTATACCTGTTATGTTATTACTAATGGGTAGTAATGTTATACCTATTATGTAATTACTGATAATATTACACCTGTTATGTAACTACAGATAATGTTATGCCTATTGTGTAATTA
>NW_018471802.1:0-720 GCF_002113885.1 Mizuhopecten yessoensis
TATGCATGAGATGCGTTATGGATTCCGTAGAATCTATCACTTCAAAACTATCACTTTGTCTGTTTTGTCTTTCTCCCAGCAGAGTTGGTAAATCGACACTGTTTGCGGGTTGTACGGCATCAATACCTCTGCTACATGTACTAAAATCAGGCGTATAAAACATGGATCTTGTTTCTGTGTTCAGATCAGAAGATTGCTGGAACAACTCGCCATTAAAATACTTGTTAAGGCTGTCGGACATGTTTGTTTTTAATCTAGAGTGAAACTTATGGTGTGTTTCGTCGGTTTCAGAATTGCCACATAGGTTTAAAAGGGTACATTCGGGAATGTTGTTATCGAATGCATTTCCAGTGCAGACATCCCAGCTTGCTGCTAATTTATTTGTGTCTTCATTGTCGTTTGGAAAGGTCATTAAGTTCACGGTTTTTGGCAGTCTATATGGAATAGAAACACAGAAAATGAATGAGCAACATACTACATAAATTATGTCTACAGAATATGTCTATCGCAGTTTAAATTATATCCAAATCCTCAATTAAATATAAGAATTCATATGCATAATTTGGAAACGAGACCTTGCATTTTTGATTATTATGTGTGTTTTAAGCATACGTTAATAAAGATTATCATTTTTATGAACAAAATGTAAACGTTATAAAATGTATATCCTTTTTAAAGGAAAAAAGAGTGCTTTGGTACGTTTTGCTGAATTTGTAGATT
>NW_018471803.1:0-211 GCF_002113885.1 Mizuhopecten yessoensis
TGACCTATCATAAGGGTCGCCAGTAACAGGTATATATAGTGATGAACTATCTTAAGTCTCGCCAGTAACAGGTATATATAGTGATGACTTATCATAAGTCTCGCCAGTAACAGGTATATAGTGATGACCTATCATAATGGTCGCCAGTAACAGGTATATAGTGATGACCTATCATAAGGGTCGCCAGTAACAGGTATATAGTGATGACCTA
>NW_018471803.1:293-720 GCF_002113885.1 Mizuhopecten yessoensis
AGGCATATAGTGATGATCTAGTATAAGGGTCGCCAGTAACAGGTATATAGTGATGACTTATCATAAGGGTGGCCAGTAACAGGTATATAGTGATTAACTATCATAAGGGTCTCCAGTAATAGGCATATAGTGATGATCTAGTATAAGGGTCGCCAGTAACAGGAATATAGTGATGACTTATCATAAGGGTGGCCAGTAACAGGTATACAGCGATGACCTATCATAAGGGGCGCCAGTAACAGGTATATAGTGATGACTTATCAGAAGGATCGCCAGTAACAGGTATATAGTGATGACCTATCATAAGGGTCGCCAGTAACAGGTATATAGTGCTGAACTATCATAAGTCTCGCTAGTAACAGGTATATAGTGATGAACTATCATAAGGGTCTCCAGTAACAGGTATATAGTGATGACCTATCATAAG
>NW_018471804.1:0-720 GCF_002113885.1 Mizuhopecten yessoensis
ATAACACATCCCTAGCTATTTATATATCAGTTCTGTACTTTAAAATTTGTCTATGTAGCCAGTTGTTCAAATACTTTATTCAAATCATCGCGCGTAATGCCAGTGTTAAGGAATGTATGTATGCGCACGTGCAGCCCACCCGTCAATATCTCAGTCACCGCCGTATCCCTACTTCACTCTGACTTTACCTCTCGACGGTACACACGGAACCATCGAGAGCACGATCCAGTCACTCCTTAATCTGACCTCCTGGAAATTCAGTCTGATGTCCTCCTTGGAAAACTTGTGTCTATTCATGCTGCCTGGGCACAACACATCAAAACTGACTGTCAGGTATGGCTTCCTTTTACTGGGACTATTTATTATTTCTACTACATTTGGAGCTGTTTATTATTTTCGAAAGTTAAGATGTTCCTGGAAGGTGTTGTCGTGTAAGTCTTGCGGGAGCCTGGAAATGTTTAACAATGAGTATTTTCCCACGGAATTAGAGTATATAGAGCAACGGAGGGTGTTATCGACAGGGGGGTATTATCGACCCCCCGTTCTATTCATCTCGTTTTAGATCGATTACAAACCATTTTTCAGACAATNCGGAATCCCTCTGAACCGTTCCATTCAGATAACACCGGCTAAACAAATTTTCTGAATTTTTTTTTCCAAAGAGAAGAATTGATTCTGTTTTTGGACCTCCCTTACGGGCACCGATAAGATATGTATGGC
>NW_018471805.1:0-720 GCF_002113885.1 Mizuhopecten yessoensis
ACGGTTAGTACCTGTTTATAAATAACGGAATCTACAAACAACACTAATCGTCAACGTTAGTACCTGTTTATAAATAACGTAATTACAAACAACACGTATTGCCAAGGGTAGTACCTGTTTATAAATAACCTAATTACAAACAACACGTATTGTCACGGTTAGTACCTGTTTATAAATAACGTGATTACAAACAACACGTATTGCCAAGGGTAGTACCTGTTTATAAATAACGTAATTACAAACAACACGTATTGTCACGGTTAGTACCTGTTTATAAATAACGGAATCTACAAACAACACCTATTGTCACGGTTAGTAACTGTTTATAAATGATGGAATCTACAAACAACACCTATTGGCACGGTTAGTAATGTTTATAAATAATGGAATCTACAAACAACACCTATCGTCACGTTTGGTAACTGTTTATAAATAACGGAATCTACAAACAACACCTATTGTCACGGTAAGTACCTGTTTATAAATAACGGAAATTACAAACAACACGTATTGTCACGGTTAGTACCTGTTTATAGATAACGTAATTACAAACAACACCTATCGTCACGTTTGGTAACTGTTTATAAATAATGGAATCTACAAACAACACCTATTTTCAAGGTAAGTACCTGTTTATAAATAACGGAAATTACAAGCAACACGTATTGTCACTGTTAGTACCTGTTTATAAATAACGTAATTACAAACAACACCTATCGT
>NW_018471806.1:0-720 GCF_002113885.1 Mizuhopecten yessoensis
AATCTTGATTTTTATGCTAATTTCAGGCTGTTAGTTTTAATTACATATGTAGCTGATCACCGTATGCTGTTCTGAATATGGAATTTGCATCCACTTCTCAAATTTATCAAAATTAATTATGAAGCATGAACAGGAACAAAATNATGTAGCTGATCACCGTATGCTGTTCTGAATATGGAATTTGCTACTTTTTTTGTAGTAGACTAATACCCTTATTTTTTATAAGATTTTTATCTCAATTTACAGTCAGAATTTCAAACACTTGTGATTGGATACTTGATATCAAAGTTTAACTTTCTACACAACGTATTAAACGTGTCACAACCTTCCAAGACCGACTTGTCCCTTTGTCAAGCTATGACAGCACCAATATCAGTTCTGTATTTCAGACATGCATTTGTAACGAACCCCTGTGTGCAGGGTTAACATTTTGCCAGTTACCAAATACTTGTGGGAATTTGTTATGGCTATGGCATCCTTACTATAAATATGACGATTTTATGCTACGCTACAAACAATTTTGGCTCAAACCTAAATAGATTACAGTTCAATTGATGGCATAACCAAGACTTACCGCACTGTCGACTGCATTTTCCAAAATCTACTGCCTAAATCGGGTATGTTTCCGGTTTAAGGGAGCGAGCATTATTTTCTGCGAATTTCGTTGGCGATTTCAGCGCCGGCTGTTGTCTTAATGAGAACTAAAATTCTAGAATGAAT
>NW_018471807.1:0-720 GCF_002113885.1 Mizuhopecten yessoensis
TTTAATTACAATATACTGTCCCGATAAAGATGATCTACGTTTTTTTTGAAGGAATATGTAAGCAGATTATTAATTTTAGCAATCCTAGATGCATAATTTGTGGTGACTTTAATTTGGTTTCGGATCAGGAAAAAGACACAAACAATACACAACCCAAATGCCCGTAAAAGATGCCCGTAAAAGACTTCTTAAATTGATTGAAGAAACATATTTAATTTACTCATTGAGAATTGCTCATCGTACTTATAAAAGATATACATTGCGGAAGAAAAACCCTATAAAACAAGCTAAATTTGACATTTTAAACTAAATTGAGAAGGTTAATATTTATGTTGGTTTCAGATCAGACCATTCTATAACATCACTAGAAATCAAATTAAATAACTTTGTGAAAGGGAGGGGCCTATGGAAATTTAATAACAGTCTTTTATATGATCAATAATATGACCAATTTATGGTCATAATATCTGTAATATAACTGATGAAGAATTAATAGTATGTGAAGATTACCAACGTTTTTTGGAAACATTGATAATGGAAATCAGGGGAATAACTATATCATATTCGTCGTTTATAAAAAAAGCGGGACAAAAGAAAAAACGTTTTAATATCTAATTTAAAAAAAACTAGAAGAAAATAGTGTATGGGCTACTTATATAGATAAATATAAACGTAAACAATGAGCTAGAGAAAATTAGAAAAATAAAAATGAAAGGGCAT
>NW_018471808.1:0-720 GCF_002113885.1 Mizuhopecten yessoensis
ATGTAATTTTGTACAAACTCTCACAATCATGTGATTTTATCAATTTACTCCTCAAATAAATTATATCCCTTCCATGTACAGTTAGGTGACAAAATGACAAAACTTGAACTAAGTGATCTATAAGTACCAGGGTAATTGTGGTCTCTTGAAACCTGCTGAACAGATTAATGTGTCGGATAAAAATGGTGTATCCCGTTGGTGTTCCCTAATTCGTTACAGTGTCGGCCTGTCTGTTTGGTGAAGTTTAAATGTAGCTTCAAGCTAACAAACCTCAGTGTGCTATAGTAAGCTGCATATAGAACTACAACAGCTTGAAGAAAAAATAAAAGTATGGAGGAAGGCCCTTAATGCCTGTTGCATGAGAGGAAAGACCTATGTACAGTGTCTCAAATTTTTAAATGTTTTGTTTTTAAAATTTTGTCCAGCAAATATCTGTCCGATCAGACATGCTTGTTTGATCTATGGACTGTACAGTTTGTAGTAACTGATTTATCATGAACATTTCAATAAAAAAATATATAGTTAAAATGGTAAAATGAGGTGTCTAATGAATGCAGAAGCAGGAACAGTGTGATCATGTATGTAGTAAAGGTTTTATCAGGTAACTGATGTATAGAGTAGGACGGTCAAGTTTTCAGCTTGCTATAGCTATATATTCAGATCGATAATATCAAGTAAATTGGTACAGTCTTCATATACAAACACACACACACACACACA
>NW_018471809.1:0-720 GCF_002113885.1 Mizuhopecten yessoensis
GAAATACTATGTAAAACTAACACATTTTACTAATATAGAGGACCCCGAGCGAGATAAGCCTCTGGCTAAATCAGGGTTTTTTAATCCTCAGTAAATAAAGTTGTTTATTATTATTATTATTATTATTATCAGTCTGTGGAAATGTTTGTACTTTTGAGGGAAAATCCTTTGAGCATGGTTGAAAAAATGTTACATACTTATATTTGAGGAGAAAATATAACATTTCCCCCTGCTTGTTTAATTTCCAAACAAGAGGACAAATTCAACATGGGTAAAAAAGATTGTACATAGCTAGTAGAACTGTACTGTTATTTTTGCTTTTATAGCTGAAATTTGCTTGTGCATGGGTCACCCATGTTACTGTCCCAGAGGGTAAAAGTTTTGCATACAAAAAATGGTGGCTTTCAGCAGTTGATACAGTACAGCAAAATTTCTCAACTACCCATGGTATGTATTTACCTCAACTGTCTGCACGGTTTCTAGATTGATCAACTAACCATTATTTACTGATTTATCCCTCCTACTTGTTTTCTGGTTTCTTGCCATACTGTCCTTCCAGTGGTGTTCCTGGCATTGCTCTAATGTCTTTGTAATCACTTTCTGTTGCACCAAGTCCCAGAAGTCTGGATGATCTGCTCGTATACTGGTTACAGCCCTGAAACACACAGCTAACATATGTAAGACACAGCTAACACGTGTAACATAGCTAACACATGTAAC
>NW_018471810.1:0-720 GCF_002113885.1 Mizuhopecten yessoensis
TATATCTATTTATAGTTTCCAGTTTGTCACATACCTCAATAGTTCCCTATAGAAACCTCGGTAATATGTATAAATCCATTTGTAGTTTCCAGTTTGTTACATACATCAATAATTCGATCTCTATAGAAACCTCAGTAATATGTATAAATCTATTTATAGTTTCCAGTTTGTCACATGCCTCAATAATTCTCAATTGAAACCTCAGTGTTAACCACACTACAAAGTATTGGGTTCTAATTGGTTTCCTTGATATTTTTTTGACAATTTGCACCAATTAGAATAAGAAATTGTGCATAACTGATACATTTAAAATGGGAATTTGGTGATGTTTTATGCCATATACATCAACAAACAGAAAATGTGCATAGCAACCGTAGCACACCCATAAAGAGTGTTATTATCCTGATGAAATAAGGAAATAACAAATCTGAGGTCATATACAGGTACCAGGGACTGTACTCATATTTACTAAAAGTCCAGCGGTTGCGTGAAGGTATTGTTTGAAGTATTTAGGTTGATGGTATTGTCATTAAGTCTAAAGGTTAATGGTATTGTTTTCAGCATTGAGGTGATATAGTTTTAAGGTCTTGAGATTTGAGGTGTTGATTTAAATCTCCTTGTTACTGGTATTGTCTTTATCATTGAGGTTGATTGTATGGTCTGCAGGGAGTCCTAAGGTTTAGGGTATTGAGTGGAAGTCTTGATGTTGATTGCAGGTTT
>NW_018471811.1:0-720 GCF_002113885.1 Mizuhopecten yessoensis
AAGTTTAACAGTTTATATGATTGTTAAGTCGTTAGTGTAAGTTTATGGATATCTCATGGAATTTCTGTTCACAGAGGAAGAACTTGGCAGCCAGCCATGAATAAATTCGACGTCATATGTAAAAGCTACAAGGTTTGTTCCCGATTTTTTCAACTAAAACATGGGAAGGAGAATGTTTTTAGAGGGAATATAATTTGTTTCTGCATTTGCAGAATATACCTGCCTTTGATAAAAAGAATAGAATTAAAAATGTTTTGTTTTGATTTTGTAGTAATTATGATGCTGAAATGTCATTTGATTTGATGTCTTATTTTATTTTGTAATCATTTTCTTAGTTTCAAAACATTAAGGATCTGCTCTCCTGAGGTTCAAATGACGTTCAAATATCGTTTTGATTTAGTGCAACAGGATTTTATCAAATATAACAAATAAGGGGCGATTTTCAAAGCAAATATGCATCAGAAAACGTGCCAATAAACTAGAAAAACCTATTGTTTACAGAATTATTTTCACAAGTTTTCTTTTGCAATTTGGCCGCTCGTTTGCAAATGTGAATTGTCAAACTTTCACCTTTTCTAACATTTGATTAATCAATAATGTCATAGCATTGCAATTTTTAACTGTAGCATGACGAGTTCTGCTGCACAAGTCTACAATGTTCAATATTATGAAAACAATATGTAACAAAGTGAGAAATGATACAATATTGGTTTTAGCTGA
>NW_018471812.1:0-720 GCF_002113885.1 Mizuhopecten yessoensis
TAAGAATTAATGATGCTTTAATTAGGGTTAACTTTAATGAACGTTCGAGCACCCGGCTCCAGGTGTTTGTTAAATTTTCTAGAGAGTACTTTTTTTTGCCAATCAGCACGCGACAAGCCGCTGTTCCAGCTATTGCACATATCTGTGTGGACTGTCGATAAAGCAAGAATTTTAGATGTTAAATATAATTTGAAAGTTGAAATAGCACAAAAGGCAGGGAAAATGCAAATATAAATATTGAACTGTGTTTGTATGGCATTACTGATTTATTAGCGTGCATTGTGATGTTTGCTTGCAAAGCTGTGTCATTCAAATAGATTCTAAATGCCCTGTAGAAACAGTTCAATATTTACGTATCACCGAATACTTTTTACAATTGCAGTTGGATCCCGAGCCTACATATAAGATGGATCACCAGCCTACCTCTAGGATGGATCCCCTGTATCAGTGACAGATGGATCCCCAGTCTATGTCTAGGATGGATCATCAGTCTATACCTGTGATAGATCCCTTGTATCAGTCACAGATGGATACTCCGCAAGGACCTGTTATTGACTCGACAAACTAACTTAAATGATACTCCCTCATCATTAAGAAATTTGTTTTTATCAGGCAAGTCCTCTATGTAGGCCTGAATTCGTGGTACTGTACTTTCAGTAGGAATTGACTGTATGGTGAAATGTACTATGCTGTGAAACTGATTCTTCTGAGCTCTCAGGG
>NW_018471813.1:0-721 GCF_002113885.1 Mizuhopecten yessoensis
ACAAAATAAAATAATTGTAGAATGTTTTAAAGATTCAAAAATTTATTAAATAATTATCTATATATACCTGTATCAATCAAATTCTATCAAAGGATTCCATGTAAATTACACCATTACCATGTGAACTTGTACAGTTTATGTTGCAATAGTAAAGGAATAAAAAATAAGAGTCCCAGAGGGCATGTATTGGTCACCTGGATAACAAATCAACCATGAGTAATTATTCTTATTACATAAAACCCCTCAAATGGTACTATAGCCGGATTTTGAAGACTTAAACCTAAAATTACCCTTTTTGGCCCCGTAACTCTGCACCCAGAAGGGTGACACCCTCTATCAGTCTCCTTTTGCCAAAGGATACTCTATACCAAATTTGGATAAAATCCCTCCAATAGTAAAGAAAGAGAAGGATTTAAAAAAAAATTCAAATTCCCCTTATCACAACGATGCTCCAGACGAACTTGGGATAAAATCCCTTCATCCCTATGATAGGAGAAGGATTCAAAGGTATTACCTCTATTTTCTCTTTTTGGCCCCTTAACTACATCCAGAGGGGCCACATTTATTCAAAATTGAGTCCCCTTGGCCCAAAGAAGGCTCCATACTAAATGATGATATAATCCCTTCATCCCTATGGTAGAAGAAGATTTTTAAAGTTTTTACCTCAATTTCCCCTATTAAATTTGTAGTAAAAGGAAATCAACATGTTATTATTTCACTT
>NW_018471814.1:0-721 GCF_002113885.1 Mizuhopecten yessoensis
AGTAGTGACCTGGTAGTGGGACAACAATATCAGTAGATACCTGGTGAGAGAAAGCTGTATTAGTAATAACCTGGTAGTGGGATCACTGTATCAGTAGTAACCTGGTGGAGGGACAACTGTATCAGTAGTAATCTAGTAGTGGGACCGCTGTATCAGTAGTAACCTGGTAGTGGGAAAACTGTATCAGTAGTAACCTGGTAGTGGGAAAACTGTATCAGCAGTAATCTAGTAGTGGGAACACTGTATCAGTAGTAACCTGGTAGTGGGGTCACTGTATAGTAACCTGGCAGTGGGACAACAATATCAGTAGTGACCTGGTAGTGGGGCAACGGTATCAGTAGTAACCTGGTAGTGGGAAAACTGTATCAGTAGTAATCTAGTAGTGGGACCACTGTATCAGTAGTAACCTGGTAGTGGGATCACTGTATCAGTAGTGACCTGGTAGTGGGACCACTGTATCATTGATCACTGTATCAGTAGTGACCTGGCAGTGGGACAACAATATCAGTAGTAACCTGGTAGTGGGACAACTGTATCAGTGATAACCTGGTAGTGGGACAACTGTATTAGTGGTAACCTGGTAGTGGGACCATTGTATCATTGATCACTGTATCAGTAGTGACCTGGCAGTGGGATCACTGTATCATGAGTGACTTGGTAGTCGAACAACAATATAAGGAGTGACCTGGAAGTGGAATCACTGTACCAGTAGTGACCTGGT
>NW_018471815.1:0-721 GCF_002113885.1 Mizuhopecten yessoensis
AGTCATTCCCCAACACAGTCAACTACGGTATACTACAGTCAACTATAGTCAATCCCTACCACAGTCAACTACGGTATACTACAGTCAACTACAGTCATCCCCCACTACAGTCAACTACAGTCATTCCCCATCACTGTCAACTACGGTATTCTACAGTCAACTACAGTCATTCCCCACCACAGTCAACTACAGTCATTCCCCACCACAGTCAACTACAGTCAACTACAGTCATTCCCCTCTACAGTCAACTACAGTCAACTACGGTATACTACAGTCATTCCCCACCACAGTCAACTACGGTATACTACAGTCAACTGCCGTATACTACAGTCAACTACAGTAATTCCCCACCACTGTCAACTACGGTATACTACAGTCAACTACGGTATACTACAGTCAACTACTGTCATTCCCCTCTACAGTCAACTACAGTCAACTACGGTATACTACAGTCATTCCCACCACAGTCAACTACGGTATACTACAGTCAACTACAGTATACTACAGTCAACAACAGTCATTCCCCTCTACAGTCAACTACAGTCAACTACGGTATACTACAGTCATTCCCACCACAGTCAACTACAGTATACTACAGTCAACTACAGTCATTCCCCACCACAGTCAACTACGGTATACTACAGTCAATTACAGTCATTCCCCACCACAGTCAACTACAGTCAACTACGTTATACTACAGTCAACTACAGTCATTCCCCAC
>NW_018471816.1:0-721 GCF_002113885.1 Mizuhopecten yessoensis
CAACGATAAAGGCATCGAAATAATTCAACACTTGGTTGAACATCTCGCATATAAGGAATATGATAATGGCACTCTTGTGAAATTTGAAGACCGTTTAGATTTTCGCATTGCAAAGTGTGCTTTGCGAGAGGAGAATATTGCACCCGAGGTGTTTGAATTCACCAGCAAGAATAGACGCCATTTCATCTTTCACGCGAAGATCGGGGAAGATAATACAAAGGAATAGAATCTAGGCCCCCCAATTCCGAGAATAACTACAGTAGGCACTTAATTGGGCTATGAACACTAACATAAAGTATGATGATAAACGAACGGAAAACTGGCTACATTATGAGAAATTTGTGGTAGGGCTATGGAGAATGAGTAAAAAATATTCGAAGTTTATGGGGAGCGAGGATTTGAATGCAAAACACATGTCAGTCTGCGAGGTTAGGCACTAGTCCGATGCCCACGACTAGTAAATTTAAGTCTGGACTAGTATTGAAAATATTTAACTAGTCCGACTGGACTAGTGGCAATTTTCCTCCAAAATAATGGAAATATTATTAATGGTATATTTTTTGCACTATAAAGCTTGTCACAAGTTCTAATCCTATCGTAAAATACGGTATTCGTCGAAGCTTCGAAGTTTCGATGAGCGATCGTGAGACTGGGTTCCAGATTTTAGTAGTTAACGAACATTACTTCCGGTTTATAACCACTCGAAACCAACCATGGCGAT
>NW_018471817.1:0-721 GCF_002113885.1 Mizuhopecten yessoensis
AACGGGTTGTGAGAGTTACACACACAATCAATCAATAAATCAGTAAAACTTTATTTAAATTTGATTGAGATCATAATTGTCACTAAGCCATAATAAACAAATTATTCCTAGTGGAATGAAAGTTGACCATAAGTAGTAGGCTACTTGGAATGGTCCTGGTCTATGAGCTAAGTAGATGATCCACAAGATTTCTGGGTAGAGTTTGAATCCTTAACAAGGGGGGAGAACGTGTTGGATGTTGGAATACCTCGGCCTTTGTTGGGAGTTGATGTGACAGGTCCAGGGGAGGACTTTGTACCACGTGTCACTTGAGCAAACGAGATCTTTGAAGGAGCAACGAGTTGATGTTTAGTGCCACGGTCACGATCAGCTAGCGTCCTGGGACGACTACGCCGGATGGGAGGGGGAGGGTCTGGATAGGATGCAATCTCCCGTAGTGATGTAACCTGTGTGCGCGTTCCGTCCTTGTGGCGCAATACTATACGTCCATCCTGGGTCCAAGTTCCGCTTATACAGCCGGATGACTTCATAAATCTGGCCTTAGTGAAAACTGAGGCTCGCTGTTTGGTGAGGGCCTCGTTGATGTAAAATGGCGGAGGCGTATGTGCCTCTGGTGATGACTTTTGACTGGCATTGGATGCTTCGTTTACATAGGGTGAAAACAGAGAGAATCTCACACCGTACACCTGGGCTCGGATGTTATAAGAAATAAATCTTACAA
>NW_018471818.1:0-721 GCF_002113885.1 Mizuhopecten yessoensis
AGGTAGTTGGTCTACTCTGGTGGGTTGGAAGTGGGTCTACTCTGGAATGTTAATAGTCGGTCTAATCTGGTGTGTTGGTAGAGAGTCTACTCTGGTGGTATGGCAGTGGGTCTTCTCTGATGGGTTGGAAGTGTGTCTACTCTGGTGGGTTGGTAGTGCGTTTACTCTGATGGGTTGGTAGTGGGTCTACTCTGGTGTGTTAAAAGCGGGTCTACTCTGGTGTTAGAAGTTGGTCTATTCTTGTTGGTTGGTAGTTGGCCTACTGTGGTTGGTTTGTAGTGAGTCTAGTCTAGGGTTGGTAGTGGGTCTTCGCTGATGGGTTGGAAGTGTGTCCTCTCTGGTGGGTTGGTAGTGGGTCTAGTTTTGTGGTTAGGTAGTTGGTCTACTCTGATGGGTTGGAAGGTGTCTACTCTGGTGGGTTGGTAGTGCGTCTACTCTGGTGGGTTGGAAGTTGGTCTTTCTTGTTGGTTGGTAGGTGGTCTACTCTGGTGGGAAGGTAGTTGGTCTACTCTTTTGGGTTGGAAGTGGGTTTTCTCTGATATGTTAATAGTCGGTCTAATCTGATGGGTTGGTAGACAGTCTACACTGGTGGGTTGGTAATTGGTCTAATCTCGTTGGTTGGTAGCTGGTCTACTCTAGTTGGTTGGTAGTGTGTCTACTCTGATGGGTTGGTAGATGGTCTACTCTGGTGTGTTAATAGCGGGTCTACTCTGGTGTGTTG
>NW_018471819.1:0-721 GCF_002113885.1 Mizuhopecten yessoensis
GAACATTCGAGTAACAGTGAGTAATCTTAATTTGTTTCAGTAACAGACAGTATTGGTACGTTGAACATTCGAATAGCAGGGTGTTATCTTAAGTTGTTTCAGTAACATCAAGTATTGGTACGTTGAACATTCAAGTAACGGTGAGTAATCTTAAGTTGTTTCAGTAGCAGACCGTATTGGTACGTTGAACATTCGAGCATCAGGGAGTAATCTTACGTCGTTTCATTGACAGCTAGTATTGGTAGGTTGAATATTTGAGTAACAGGGAGTAATCTTACGTCGTTTCATTGACAGCCAGTATTGGTACGTTGAATATTTGAGTAAAAGGGAGTAATCTTAAGTCGTTTCAGTGACAGCCAGTTTTGGTACGTTCAACATTCGAATAGCAGGGTGTCACCTTGAGTTGTTTCAGTAACAGCAAGTATTGTTATGTTGAACATTCGAGTATCGTGGAGTAATCTTAAGTCATTTCAGTAACAGCAACTATTGGTACGTTGAACATTCGAGTAACAGGGAGGAATCTTAAGTTGTTTCAGTAGCAAACAGTATTGGTCCGTTGAACATTCGAGTAACAGAATGTCATCTTAAGTCCTTTCAGTCCTTTTAGTGACAGCCAGTATTGGTACGTTGAACACGCGAGTAACAGGGATTAATCTTAAGTTGTTTCAGCAACAGCAAGTATTGGAACGTTGAACATTCGAGTAACAGGGATTAATCTTAA
>NW_018471820.1:0-721 GCF_002113885.1 Mizuhopecten yessoensis
CAGTGTAAATACAGTGTAACTTAACGCGGATTTTTTACAGTGTATTATTCTGCACTATTTTGACTGTTCAATGTACTTATTGAATTATGCCATATATACAAATCAAATATAACATACAGCGATGTAGCTATACAATATGTATCATGATTGTGTGCAATAAAATTGCATTCCGAACGATTTATTTCCAACATGATCCTTGACACGAACAATGTGCACGTGTCTTCGGATATGGATTGGTTCTGAGTTCTGTCCTTAAAGTGTTTTTATATATTTTATTTCTATTTTTCAATCTCACAAGTCGAAGATTTCATGGAATGATTGATTGGGTTTGTTTTGAGATAAAACTTAATAAATTCCAAGCAGTTTATTTTGAATTTTGTCACAAAAAGTTGTCCCCAGAGAACAAAAAAAACCACCAGATTGTAGTCTAACATGTACAATCATGCATACATGTCTTTCAATGCATCAACCGTAAAAATCATATGAAAATCAGGCAAAGAGTTCGGATTATAAACAATTGATATTATGTAATAGCCATCACCGATATGTTGTATTTGGAAAATGGCAAATGACTTTAAAAGTAAATTATTTCAGGTTCGATGGCATTTTATATCGTGAGATACATTTTGTACAATGGTGTATAAACACAAAAGTAAAACTACGTCTTTTCGTTTGGATTAGCTCCCCTGATCATGGTACAAGTACGCATACCGTACGTAGC
>NW_018471821.1:0-721 GCF_002113885.1 Mizuhopecten yessoensis
TAAACTTATGTTAATCAGTAAACTGTGATAACATTTTATACAATGTATATACTAAACAGAGACACTTATAATGATTTGTTAATTAACATACCGGTCCTTTTCAATTATAATCTAGATTGTTTAAAGGGGAAATCGTGTAATCTAGTCAAATTAACCGACACTTGCACATCGTAAATGTTGCCCCAATATACGTCTATTTGACAAAGACGAAATGTTTATCACGTTACAAGGCAATGCTACTTTATATTAAGCATACATGGGTAATTTTAAATAGATCTCGGGGGAACTCGTTTCTTTTTAAATATCCACTACAAGACGGGTTTTCGATCATCCCGCGGCTACGAGTGACAGGGATTAAAATTTGTCGCTTGGCGGGCGACTGAGTACCAAATCACCTGACGCGTACTGTACCTGGCCTGGACAAAACAAAAGTGTTCTCATAATCAGAAGCCCAAATGAGCTACAGTTATATCAAAAGGGAAATAAAGGGGAAGTTACTGTATATATATAGAAAAACAGCAATGCACCCTGGGACAGGGATCCTTAAATGTTGAAATAGCTTGGTCTTGTTCTACGGACTAAATAATTAAGTTTTTGGAGTGATGCATTAGATACTCACAAACATGTTGAGCAATATCATTTGATATATATGACTGTTGTAATTACGAAAGTGAACATTACGAAAGTGAACATTCGTCAAAAGTATTCTCGGGAGCAATTT
>NW_018471822.1:0-233 GCF_002113885.1 Mizuhopecten yessoensis
ATGTAGCTTCATTTAGCCAAGCTTGAGACTTAGTTTGGGCCGGTTTATATGTAGCTTCATTTAGCCAAGCTTGAGACTTAGTTTGGGCCGATTAATATGTAGCTTCATTTAGCCAAGCTTGAGACTTAGTTTGGGCCGGTTAATATGTAGCTTCATTTAGCCAAGCTTGAGACTTAGTTTGGGCCGGTTAATATGTAGCTTCATTTAGCCAAGCTTGAGACTTAGTTTGGGCC
>NW_018471822.1:240-721 GCF_002113885.1 Mizuhopecten yessoensis
TAATATGTAGCTTCATTTAGCCAAGCTTGAGACTTAGTTTGGGCCGGTTAATATGTAGCTTCATTTAGCCAAACCTTTACCATATTTACGCTAATTATTAGTTCATTGTTTGTAAAAGGTATAGATATGAGAGTAAACTGACCATACACATCCATTAAAGGTAAAAACTACAAACACTTGCATTTGAAAGTAAAACTGCCCTAAATCACACAGACAAAAATGTGTAGCTGGTTATAGCTTATCACTGTCGTGGACGAGATTTAAATAACATAATGTTTGTGTGCTATACATACTTGTTTAGTCGTCACAATGAAAAATCTTGTCAAAAGGTAAAACTGCCAAAATTCAGCATGATCCAATCTTTTATGCCTCAAGTTTACAAATGTCAGTATAGAGGAATTAAGTGTTCTATATGACAATGTCAGTATAGAGGATATCAATGTTCTGTATGACAATGTCAGTATAGAGGATTAAGTGTTCT
>NW_018471823.1:0-721 GCF_002113885.1 Mizuhopecten yessoensis
CCAGAACCTGTACTACATTGTATGTATATTTATTACACTTGGTTCATTACTCCAGAATCTGTCTCCATTGTAAGTATATAGTTTACTCTTGAGGTATACCCATTTACGTGGTACACATGATTTGCTATTTCAGAGGCCTGTACTAAGTATATAATTTGGATGGCATATTTGATTTTCTACACTCATCGAAGGTTTCTACCTGACTTGCTTCAATCTACACTGAACTTTATTGGACCGCTTTAATGAACTAACTGCTAAAGTGTAGAACATTTGGCTGCTTTGATAATATACTTGTTCAAAAAGTCCAAGGTAGTTGTCCACGTGCTTTTCTGGATTTGAAGGGAAACACTGTTACGGAAGCGTGATACGGTGAAGACAATTCGTATCATTCCATAGCACTTTTTTACATACGGGTGTTTGGAGAATGTATATCCTTCTATTTGCATGTCTCCTCTCTTTTAGTTGACTTTGTCGTTATATCCTTGGTTGTAATAGTTTCCTAACGTATAGACACATATATATTTCCATTTGACCTATGGACAGATGGACCAGTGAGTGGTCAAAAATGATTAGAATCTGCGGTAAGTAACCCTCTCATTTCTACAATGAATATATCGTTTAATGTATAAGCTTATATGCTATTACACGTAATGGTACTTATTTTCTTTTGTTGCAGTAAACAGCGTGTCACGTGTGAACATTTATAGACATGGACACATTG
>NW_018471824.1:0-721 GCF_002113885.1 Mizuhopecten yessoensis
CTTCCTGTTTCTATGAAGTTTTAGGTGTCGTTCCTTTAATTTGGACGTCTTCCTGTTTCTATGAAGAGTTAGGTGTCGTTCCTTTAATTTGGACGTCTTCTTGTTTTTATCAAGATTTAGGTGTCGTTCCTTTAATTTGGATGTCTTCCTGTTTTTATCAAGATTTAGGTGTCGTTCCTTTTATATGGATGTCCTCCTGTTTTTATGAAGATTTGGGTGTCGTTCCTTTAAATTGGAAGTCTTCCTGTTTCTGTAAAGATTTAGGTGTTGTTCTTTAGTTTGAATGTTTTCCTGTTTCTATAAAGATTTAGGTTTCGTTCCTTAGTTTGGATGTTTTCCTGTTTCTATAAAGATTTAGGTGTCGTTCCTTTAATTTGGATGTCTTCCTGTTTTTATGAAGATTTAGGTGTCGTTCCTTTAGTTTGGATGTCTTCCTGTTTTTATAAACATTTAGGTGTTGTTCCTTAGTTTGGATGTCTTCCTGTTTCTATAAAGATTTAGGTGTCGTTCCTTTAAATTGGACGTCTTCATGTTTCTATGAAGTTTTAGGTGTCGTTCCTTTAATTTGGAATTCTTCTTGTTTTTATCAAGATTTAGTTGTTGTTCCTTTAATTTGGATGTCTTCCTGTTTTGTCAAGATTGAGGTGTCGTTCCTTTAATTTGGATGTCTTCCTGTTTTTTATTAATATTTGGGTGTCGTTCCTTTAATTTGGATGTCTTC
>NW_018471825.1:0-721 GCF_002113885.1 Mizuhopecten yessoensis
AAAAAAGACGAGATAGAGATAGAAGCATCTCTTGCAAACATTAAACGAAATCTTACTAATGAAGCGCACAGGTAGGTTAGCAAATGAGATTTTAGCCAGAAAAAGAGACGGCGATGATGAACGTGACGCGGTTGTGAAGGAGTATTTTGATGAAATGTGGGATGGATGTATTATGAAATTTGATATGAACGAAGACAGATTAGTGGATATAGATACTTGTTTACGGCAACTTCTCTTCCATGTGTTTCGTGACAAAAGAGAGATTGTTGAAAAAGAACTATCTATTTGCCCAAGTGAGCAACTGAAAGAATATAAACGCATATCAGATGCTGTCGACATATTTGTTATTGATAGCACATTCGTAACAGTTCCAACACAAAGTACATTTAAAAAACTTCTAAATTTTGTGCTACAAAAACATCATACTGATGTGATATTAAAGTTTACAAAATCGATATTGAAACCTATTGATACCAAATTAGAAAGTATGAGACAAAAAGAATCAAAATTTGACGAAACAGAGATAAAAAAAATTCTACTTGAAATACGACAGGTAGTGGAGGACTTTAACCATGCCCCGAAAAACCTGTCATTTCTTGAGCAATACACAATCAGGGTGTCAGTCTTCGTGTGTAAATTTGCCCTGCCGATATTGACAGAACTTGAGGTACAATACATAGAAAAACATAGTTTGAAGGCACAGCTTGATATACACAAGACA
>NW_018471826.1:0-721 GCF_002113885.1 Mizuhopecten yessoensis
GAATTTCTATCTCGAGGGGAAATTTACCGATAAACGGTAAAAAAATAAGGCTGGATTGGTCCCTGTGGTGTCATAGCATACATAAATGTGTAAGTTGGTGTCATAGAGAACATATGTATATGTATGCATAAGTTGATGTTGTAGAATAGGTATGGCAGACATTATATAGGATTAAGCAAGTTGTGGTGAGAAACGAATGTAACATCAAGTAAATGTGTTTAGTCAAGTACTCTTATTTGAGTGTGTGAGACCTAATGATTTGCTGCCACTGTCCAGAGAATTAAGGGTTTTGCTGTTCCCCCTTGAGTGGGCACCTTCCCAGTTCGTGTCATGGAGCAAGGTACTTAACCCTGAATGCTCCACTTAACCCAGCTGTAATAAACTGGTAGTGTATAGTGGGAAGTTTCTTTCTCCAGGCTAACTGACTACAGTGCTAATTGTAAAACGAGAACGTTTCCAGCTTGTTAATCAACACAGGAAACAAGTGTGGGAAATAAGTTCACTTTTTAAAAACAACAAGAGGGTAAATTTATCAATTAACAAATTCAGTTTTAAAGGCCAGAGGGCTTAAACTTGGCAGGTTGAAATTATGTTGTGGTACAATACATGTATGTATACTTTTATTGCTTTGCTGCACTCTCCAAGATAAATGCCTTGTTCGTTGGTTTATTGGGTGGGTATTGACTTTGTCTCAACCCTGTACCTGATAATAAACGGTCAC
>NW_018471827.1:0-721 GCF_002113885.1 Mizuhopecten yessoensis
CTTAATACTTGTTGCTGGAGATACGAGAGCGAATGTGACCGAGACGTCCTTGAAGCCATTTCTTGTCCTGCTGCCTTATTTCCAGAAAAAAGAAACTCCCTAATCCATTTAAATGACACCGGTAACCGAACGAGTACTCAGTCGGATTAATTACAAACGTCATGTTTCGCCTAAAAGATTACTTTTAAATGGGTTCTGTTCAAAAGATTGCATCTACTGAGAAAAGTTAAAACGTAGTACGGCGATAAAAACATTAAGTTCGTAAAACGGACATTACTAAAAGCTTAAATTTAAATTTCATTTTCTCTCGTTGATATCAAATACGATATTGCAAAAATAGAAAACGCAACACATGCAGAGTCAACTTTATCAGGGATCGTTTGATAAGAGTAATGTACAGTTGTCATCAAAATCCGTTCAGTTTAGTAACAGTCATGTTTAATATAACACCACAGGATAGACACTACTGCATGTAATGACTGATTGATGCTAGTTTGTGAAGCCATTGAGTTAATTTGACCATGGTTTAGTTTTCATTGACAACACGACGCTTTTCTTATCTAGACACGTTAGTATAAACATGACGTCACAGTTGAGTATCACGTTATTGACACATATACTCGTATTCGTATGTATGTCAGCTTGATTGACAGACTTGCCGCATCCTACCACCTGGGAGAATCTCTCTATCGTCTGGGAGAATTTCTCTATCGCATGTGAG
>NW_018471828.1:0-721 GCF_002113885.1 Mizuhopecten yessoensis
AATAAAAAATATATCCCATTCAATTATAAATGCTGGTTTGTTTTTTGTTTTACGTCATATTACATATATGGTCATTTAAAGACGTGTTGGGTTTTGATAGTCTGTCTGCAGCAAGTACCTGGTGCTTGCCTCACGAAAGCCTCGAACCAGCAACCCAACGGTGGAGAGGATCCCGACCTTAAATATTTCTATGTTATGTCACACGTGTCTGTATGCTTAAAGGTCATCGACATTGACTCAATTAATCAAAAAAAATTCGGATCACATATTTTGTATAAAATCCCTCAGATATATTACGTTCATAAATATGTAGATAATAACCAATAACCTTCCTTCTCTAGATCAAATATGATAAGGAGGAGATATGTTTGTTCTTTAAGAAATAGGAGGCAAATACATGTTTTCCCATAAAAGGCCGTGCTTCTGTTTTGACCTGATTGATTAAAGTTGAATGCAGGTATAAACACCTGAATATGTTTCAAAAATATAAGCTGATTAATTAAATAGCTTGAGGAATTTAGAAAATTTGTAATTATCATAGGGCTTATAGTTTGTTTAGAACTTTCTTGGTTCCATTTAACTGTGTTAAATCATGATAAAGGAAATTACTAAATTATGTATTCTTTTTTGTTTGTTTTCTATTTATTTAAGACGTACACATTTGATGCATAACACCTATTTATTTGTACAAGTGCATCTATCACACGAACAATACATGTTA
>NW_018471829.1:0-721 GCF_002113885.1 Mizuhopecten yessoensis
AGATTTATACCAGGTGAGCGATGCAGGCCCATTGCACCTCTTGTTTGATGTTAAGTTGTATGTACTGTTAACCACAAAATTCTGTTATCTCTCTGTTTTAGGCATTCATGAAAGGACTGCTGAAAATACAAGGCAACCTGATGCTTGCTCAGAAACTGGGAGAGTTGTTCCAAACCAAGTCCAACCTCTAAAAAACATTCAAATCTAAAATTCAAATCATCAGAAATCGCAAGTGTATATATGAGAAATATATATGTTCAATCAGAACAAAATGAGGAACATTCAGCACCGGTGCTATTGTTGTTGAACAAAGGAACTTTTAGGAAAATTTTGACAGTCTGTGTGCTAATTTGACAGTCTGTGTGCTAATTTGAGTGAACAAAGATGAACTGTGTACCTTCAAAATATTTTGAGAATTAATGAGAACTGGAGACTTGTGAAAATTCAGACCACATCAAAATCTTTTATTTGAGCCGGAGATGATAATTCTAATCAGTGTACGGAACTTGAATCTAGAAATTAAATGAAATGGTAGCATACAATTCCGCAACGGATACGTCATTCCATTAACCCTTTTCACCCCAAATACATTTCCTCTTTTTTTTGTCCTTAAATAGAAATAGGAAGAAATTGGTTATGGTATATTTTAACAGTCGATGGCAAAATGTGATTTGCAGAACAGGATTCGATCCTCTGGCACACTGTGAAAAGTTGTAAGATC
>NW_018471830.1:0-230 GCF_002113885.1 Mizuhopecten yessoensis
ACTACTGGTTAAATATTATCTCAAGTTAAATATCATCTCAGTATACTACTTGTTAAAGATCATCTCAGCATACTACTGGTTAAATATCATCTCAGTATACTACTTGTTAAATATCATCTCAGTATACTACTGGTTAAATATCATCTCAGTATACTACTGGTTAAATATCATCCCAGTATACTAATGGTGAAATATCATCTCAGTATACTATTGGTTAAATATCATCTCAG
>NW_018471830.1:235-722 GCF_002113885.1 Mizuhopecten yessoensis
AATATCATCTCAGTATACTATTGGTTAAATATCATCTCAGCAAACTACTGTTTCAATATCATCTCAGCTTACTACTGGTTAAATATCATCTCAGTGTACTATTGGTTAAAAATCATCTTAGTATACTACTGGTTCAATATCATCTCGGCATACTACTGGTTAAATATCATCTCAGTATACTACTGGTACATTATCATCTCAGTATACTACTGGTTAAATATCATCTCAGTATAATATTGGTTAAAATCATCTCAGTATATTACTGGTTAAATGTCATTTCAGTATACTACTGGTTAAATATCATCTCAGCATACTTCTGGTTAAATATCATCTCAAGTTAAATATCATCTCAGTATACTACTGTTTCAATATCATCTCAGTATACTACTGGCTAAATATCATCTCAACATACTACTGGTTAAATATCATCTCAGTATACTGCTGGTTAAATATCATCTCAGTATACTATTGGCTAAATATCATCTCA
>NW_018471831.1:0-722 GCF_002113885.1 Mizuhopecten yessoensis
GTTCAAACTTTATCACAATGTAACATCAACGTTCAAACTTCACCATAATTTAACATCAACGTTTAAACTTCACCACAATGTAACATCAACGTTTAAACTTAACAACAATGTGACATAAACGTTAAAACTTCACCACAATGTAACATCAACGTTCAAACTTCACCACAATGTAACATCAACGTTCAAATTTCACCATAATATAACATCAACGTTTAAACTTCACCACAATGTAACATCAACGTTTAAACTTCACCACAATGTGACATCAACGTTTAAACTTCACCACAATGAAACATCAACGTTCAAACTTTATCACAATGTAACATCAACGTCCAAACTTCACCACAATGTAACACCAACGTTTAAACTTCACCACAATGTAACATCAACGTTCAAACTTTATCACAATGTAACATCAACGTTCAAACTTCACCACAATGTAACACCAACGTTCAAACTTCACTAAATATGTAACATCAACGTTCAAACTTCACCACAATGTGACATCAACGTTCAAACTTTATCACAATGTAACATCAACGTTCAAACTTNTTCATCACAATGTAACATCAACGTTCAAACTTTATCACAATGTAACATCAACGTTCAAACTGTATTAAAATGTAACATCAACGTTCAAACTTCACCACAATGTAACATCAACGTTGCAACTTCAGCACAATGTAACATCAACGTTCAAACCTCACCACAATGTAACATCA
>NW_018471832.1:0-722 GCF_002113885.1 Mizuhopecten yessoensis
GGAAACTATATATTTGCGGTGAAATATGAAGGCATTTCTTAAACGGGGCTTATGGAAAAAGTTAACACGATTTGGAAATCAAACGGTATAACAAACCAATCTAGTTGTTGTCTACAGTTTTCGGAATTTCAAATATATATACTGGAGGTTGATGAAATCGTGACATCAAAAACATTTAATTTACAGTACCCTACGACAATGTTTTATACATTATGTGCATTGTATATAACCTTTTCTGCAGAGGTGTTAAAACCAAGTGCAAAGGCACTTGTCCATGTCGACCATGTGCTTGTCCATTCAGCCTGAAGCCAGTATGCGGGGCGGACAAAAAGACATACCCAAATTCGTGTACAGCTTCTTGCAAGTATGTGTGTTATCATATATTTCAACTATACACCACTTCATTTCTTTATTATGTTTTCATTACATATTCAGCTGTGGTACATGCATACGTTCCAACTAACTCAAACTAACAAAAGCAGTTTATACATTGCAATATTTTTGAAAATAGTTTTGATTGCAATTGGAGATTAAACATTTAAACAGACTACCTGTATTCAAAACAATACAGATATCCAGGCTTTTGATTGAGACTTTAAATAGAAAATGCAGATGATTTATTGATAGCAGTATTGCATATACATATGTACATATTGAAACAAAAGATTTCTTAGCCTCTAAGGAAAGTTTCAATGAAAATGTAAGTTATATGGCTCCATCGT
>NW_018471833.1:0-722 GCF_002113885.1 Mizuhopecten yessoensis
TTTCCGTTCTGTTAGTGTATAGAACATGACTGAGGAGTTGTCAGGTCAGGTATGCACTGATGATCCTGACATATATTTCTGTTCTGTTAGTGTATAGAACATGTCTGAGGAGTTTTCAGGTCAGGTATGCACTGATGATCCTGACATATATTTCTGTTCTGTTAGTGTATAGAACATGACTGAGGAGTTGTCAGGTCAGGTATCCACTGATGATCCTGACATATATTTCTGTTCTGTAAGTGTATAGAACATGACTGAGGAGTTGTAAGGCTTTAGGTATACACTGATGATCCTGACATGCAGTTCTGTTCTGTTAGTGTATAGAACATGACTGATGAGTTGTAAGGCTTTAGGTATACACTTATGATCCTGACATACATTTCTGTTCTGTTAGTGTATAGAACCTGTCTGAGGAGTTGTCAGGCTTTAGGTATCCACTGATGACCCTGACATATATTTCTGTTCTGTTAGTGTATAGAACATGACTGATGAGTTGTAAGGCTTTAGGTATACACTGATGATCCTGACATATATTTCTGTTCTGTTAGTGTATAGAACATGACTGATGAGTTGTAAGGCTTTAGGTATACACTGATGATCCTGACATACATTTCTGTTCTGTTAGTGTATAGAACCTGTCTGAGGAGTTGTCAGGCTTTAGGTATCCACTGATGATGCTGACATATATTTCTGTTCTGTTAGTGTATAGAACATGACTGATG
>NW_018471834.1:0-722 GCF_002113885.1 Mizuhopecten yessoensis
CTACTATTTCCTCCCTTCCTATTCCTCCCTCTATTTTACTACTATAAACTACTATTTCCCCCCTTCCTATTCCTCCCTCTATTTTACTACTATGAACTACAATTCCTTCCTTTCCTATTCCTCCCTCTATTTTTCTACTATGAACTACTATTCCTTCCCTCCCTCCCTCTATTTTACTACTATGAACTACTATTCCCTGCTTTCCTGTTCCTCCCTCTATTTCACTACTATGAACTACTATTTCCTCCCTTCCTGTTCCTCCCTCTATTTCACTGCTATGAATTACTATTCCCTGCCTTCCTGTTCCATCTATTTAACTACTATAAACTACTATTTCCTCCCTTCTTATTCCTACCTCTATTTTACTACTATAAACTACTATTTCCTCCCTTCCTATTCCTCCCTCTATTTTACTACTATAAACTACTATTTCCCCCCTTCCTATTCCTCCCTCTATTTTACTACTATGAACTACAATTCCTTCCTTTCCTATTCCTCCCTCTATTTTTCTACTATGAACTACTATTCCTTCCCTCCCTCCCTCTATTTTACTACTATGAACTACTATTCCCTGCCTTCCTGTTCCTCCCTCTATNCTTTACTACTATAAACTATTATTCCCTCCCTTCCTGTTCCTCCCCTTATTTTACTACTATAAACTACTATTTCCTCCCTTTCTGTTCCTCCCTCTATTTCACTACTTTGAACTACTATTCCCTGCC
>NW_018471835.1:0-722 GCF_002113885.1 Mizuhopecten yessoensis
ACGCACAGAAGACGCATCTTCCATAATCGGAAGTCTTCTGTTGTGAAAATCGAACGTCTATAAGCCCGTGATCTCGTCGGGCCCGTGAACTCGGCTACACAATATATGATGACGTCATCTACTTTCATTTTGATCGAGCACACGTGTGTAGCTGCGACATTCCTTTTGATCGATCACACGTTTGTAGCCGGGAAATTCTAATGATACTAATAACTTAATGATAATAATAATAATGACTTAATAATGAAACCAAAGAACACTTTTCACATAATGGATGTAATCAACAACATCACCAGGTAAAGTAATAATATACATGTAGATACAGATACAGATACGGATGGCAGAATCAGTTGAGGGGTTCAATGTCACATTGAAAGGAGTGGATCATACAGAAGGATGGGTTACAACTCAACAACAGCTTGACAATGTACTTGAAGCACATCGGCTGCAGACCGGTACACAGTTTGTATCATGGTTAGTGTCTGTCATGACTTGTAAATTTACGTTTGGGCATTTAGATAGCCATGGCACATAACGATCCATAACAATCCACGGTCTAACTTTTACATCATAGCTTCATTAAGATTTAAAAGGAAATTTAAAACATCCATTTGTGACCTGAGTGGATGCTCTAGATCATTGACACATCCTCTGAATATAGATGGGGAAAAGATCAACGATCTGTACTCTTGACACTGTATATTCGTGTCGAGTAGTATATA
>NW_018471836.1:0-722 GCF_002113885.1 Mizuhopecten yessoensis
AGGGGTTTTGGAGAAGAAGTCGAAAATGTAAATTGTTTACGTACGGACGACGGATCACGGAGGACGACGGACAAAAGGCGATTGCAATAGGTCACTTGAGACTTTGTCTCAGGTGACCTAACAAACTTGGTAGCCCTTCATCGCAGCATGCTACTGGCAAAATAGCATCATCCTTTGCCTTTTGGTTATTGAAAAGAAGTTGTTTAAAGGATTTTAACATATTTGACCCCTGTGACCTTGAATATAAGTAAAGGTCATTCATTTGAACAAACTTGGTAGCCCTTCATCCTAACATGTTACTGGCCAAATATCATTATCCTAGGTCTCTTAGTTATTGAGAAGTTGTATAAAGATTTTTTTAAGGCAATTGACCCATTTGACCTTGAAAATGGATGAAGGTCATTCATTTGAACAAACTTGGTAGCCCTTCATCCCAGCATGCTTCTGGCCAAATATCATCACCCTAGGCCTTTTGATTATTCAGAAGAAGTTTTTTCAAGGTTTTTAATATATTTGACCCCTGTGACCTTGAATATAAGTAAAGGTCATTCATTTGAACAAACTTGGTAGCCCTTCATCCTAACATGTTACTAACAAAATATCATTGTCCTAGGCCTCTTAGTTATTCAGAAGAAGTTGTATAAAGATATTTTAAGGCAATTGACCTCTGTGACTTAAAAATGGATGAAGGTCATTCATTTTAACAAACTTGGTAGCCCTTC
>NW_018471837.1:0-722 GCF_002113885.1 Mizuhopecten yessoensis
TTAATAACCCTTTACAAATCGCTATGGTGATAACCCCTTACAAATCGCTATGGTTATCATGTTGATAACCCTTTACAAAACACCATGGTTATCATGTTAATAACCCTTTACAAATCGCTATGGTGATAACCCCTTACAAATCGCTATGGTTATCATGTTGATAACCCTTTACAAAACACCATGGTTATCATGTTGATAACCCTTTACAAATTGCCATGGTAATCATGTTGATAACCCTTTACAAATCGCCATGGTTATCATGTTGATAACCTTTACAAATCGCTATATTAATAACCCTTTACAAATTGCCATGGTAATCATGTCAATAACCTTTGCAAATTGCCATGGTTATCATGTTAATAACCTTTACAAACCGCTATGTTAATAACCCTTTACAAATTGCCATGGTTATCATGTTGATAACCCTTTACAAATTGCCATGGTAATCATGTCAATAACCTTCGCAAATTGCCATGGTTATCATGTTAATAACCTTTACAAACCGCTATGTTAATAACCCTTTACAAATTGCCATGGTTATCATGTTGATAACCCTTTACAAATTGCCATGGTAATCATGTTAATAACCTTTACAAATTGCCATGGTTATCATGTTAATAATCTTCACAAATTGCCATGGTTGTGATGTTGATAACCCTTTACAAATTGCCATTGTTATCATGTTAATAACCTTTACAAATTGCCATGGTTATCACGTTAAT
>NW_018471838.1:0-722 GCF_002113885.1 Mizuhopecten yessoensis
TATAAGTACTGGTAACAGTCAATGGTTAGCACTGGCAACAATCAAAGGTTATTTATGGCAACAGTCAAGGGTTAGTTCTGTTAACAGTCAAGTATAAGTACTGGCAACAGTCAAGTGTAAGTACTGGCAACAGTCAGGGTTAGTTCTGGTAACAGTCAAAGGTAAGTACTGGCAACAGTCAATGGTTATTTATGGCAACAGTCAAGTATAAGTACTGGCAACAGTCAAATGTAAGTATGGCAACAGTCAAGGGTTAGTCCTGGTAACAGTCAAAGGTAAGTACTGGCAACAGTCAATGGTTAGTTCTGGTAACAGTCAAAGGTAAGTACTGGCAACAGTCATGGGCTAGTTATGGCACAGTCAAGGGTTAGTCCTGGTAACAATGAAGGGTTAGTACTGGCAACAGTCAATAGTTAGACAAGGCAACAGTCAAGGGTTAGTCCTGGAAACAATGAAGGGTTAGTACTGGCAACAGTCAAGTGCTAGTATTGGCAACAGCCCTGACATCAGTTAAGGGCTAGTACTGGCAACAGTCAGGGGTAAGTACTGGCTACAGTCAAAGGTAAGTACTGGCAACAGTCAATGGTTAGTACTGGCAACAGTCAATGGTTAGCTCTGGTAACAGTCATTGGTTAGTCCTTGCAAAAGTCAGGGGTTAGTACTGGCAACAGTCAAGGGTTAGTGCAGGCAACAGTCAAGTGTAAGTCCTGGCAACAGTCAAT
>NW_018471839.1:0-722 GCF_002113885.1 Mizuhopecten yessoensis
TTACAGAGCTTACTGGAGGTCGGTATTACAGAGCTTACTGGAGGTTAGTGTTACAGAGCTTACTGGAGGTCAGTGTTACATTGCTTACTTGAGGTCAGTATTACAGAGCTTACTGGAGGTAGCTTACTGGAGGTAAGTGTTACAGAGCTTACTGGAGGTCAATGTTACAGAGCTTACTTGAGGTCAGTATTACATAGCTTAATGGAGGTCAGTATTACATAGCTTACTGGAGATCAGTATTACATAGCTTACTGGAGGTCAGTGTTACAGGGCTTACTGATGGTAGGTGTTACAGAGCTTACTGGAGATCAGTATTACAGAGCTAACTGGAGGTCAGTATTACAGAGCTTTTTGGAGGTCAGTGTTACAGAGCTTACTGGATGTCAGTGTTACAGGGCTTACTGAAGGTAGGTGTTACATAGCTTACTGGAGGTCAGTATTACAGAACTTACTGGAGGTCAGTATTACAGANAAATAACTGAAAGTCAGTCTTACAGAGCTTACTGGAATTCGGTGTTACAGGGCTTACTGGAGGTCAGTGTTACAGAGCTTACTTGATGTCAGTATTACATAGCTTAATCGAGGTCAGTATTACATAGCTTACAGGAGATCAGTATTACATAGCTTACTGGAGGTTAGTGTTACAGAGCTTACTGGAGGTCAGTGTTATAGAGCTAACTGGAGGTAGGTGTTATGGGGCTTACTGGAGTTAGGTGTCACAG
>NW_018471840.1:0-205 GCF_002113885.1 Mizuhopecten yessoensis
CTACACAACCACAGCTACGTATCCAAGCACTATACACAACCACAGCTACGTATTCTAGCGCGCTACGCAACCACAACTACGTATTCTAGCGCGCTACACAACTACAGCTACGTACCCAAGCACGCCACACAACCAGTACAGCTACGTATCCTAGCGCGCTACACAACCACAACTATGTATTTAAGAACGCTTCGCAACTACAGCT
>NW_018471840.1:234-722 GCF_002113885.1 Mizuhopecten yessoensis
CGCTACACAACCACAGCTACGTATCCTAGCGCGCTACACAACCACAGCTATGTATCAAAACACTACACAACAACAGCTTCGTATTCAGGCACGCTACAAAACCACAACTACGTATCCTAGCGGGCTACACAACCACAACTACGTATCCTAGCGGGCTACACAACCACAACTACGTATCCTAGCGCGCTCCACAACCACAGCTATGTACCAAAACACTACACAACAACAGCTACATATTCAAGCACGATACACAACAACAGCTACGTACACTAGCGCGCTACACAACTACAGCTATGTATCCAAACGCTACACAACAACAGCTACGTACCCTAGCGCGCTACACAACTACAGCTATGTATTCTAGCGCGCTACACAACCACAACTATGTATTCTAGCGCGCTACACAACCACAACTACATATCCAAGCACGCCACACAACCAGGACAGCTACGTATCCTAGCGCGCTACACAACCACAACTACGTATTC
>NW_018471841.1:0-722 GCF_002113885.1 Mizuhopecten yessoensis
AGTGTTTCATTAGGGCATATGCTAATCTCGTTCAACCAGACTCTTCTTGTCTGCGCAAGCTACGCCGAAAGCGTCTGGTTGAACGAGACTAGGGATAGGACGGAAACTACACATTTGGAACACCTTGGACTGTCATCAAATCAACTGAGGGTTAATGAATGTTACAATGTCTAAATTATTAAGAAGTCTGATCAACGTATTTTCAAACACAATAAGGGTGCATTATAATTTAACTTTCTACTTTGTTATTAAAACGTTTAAAAAAAGTATACTACAATGGTAAGTAAATTGTAGATATCTCATATAATGGCTTGATATTGAGAGAAAAATCCGGAAAATAATTGATTGGAAAAGAAAAAACTGTAAAACAACCGGATTAGACTTATTTCGTATATAAATAATTCAAATATTTAAAATGTAACAAATTTATAAAGGATAAGGATGGTGGAAGCTGGTATATTATAATAGCGGAAACGGCTTCATTTCTAATATTGATTAATGACAGTTTTGAAGTGAAAGTTATGAAAGATAAGGATTTGAAAGGGGATTTTTAGCATTAAAATTAAGAAATTAAAGGTGGAACTACTTATACTTATAATAGTTATATCAATAACTAATTATATAGCAATTTATAGTCTATATTCTGTAGGCCAGATATTAATGGTAAAAACAGAAACCTATTAATGACATTAAAATAGTAAGTGTGTATTTTGTGGTGATTT
>NW_018471842.1:0-722 GCF_002113885.1 Mizuhopecten yessoensis
CCCCAACCTATATCCCCAACTACAATGTACATGATATATATGTAGGTATCTGCTTGTCCTACCCACGTCCCTCCCATCTATCCATCCCCCAGTACACAAGAGCTGTATAACAGATCAATCCCAATATACAAGATCACCTTGACCCCCTCCCCAACCCACCCCCCAATATACAAGATCACATTGACCTCCCCCTAACCCATCCCCCAATATACAAGATCACATGGTCCCCTACCCCAACCTACCCCCCGATATACAAGATCACATTGACCCTCTCCCCAACCCATCCCCCAATATACAAGATCACATGGACCCCTCCCCCAACCCACCCCCCAATATACAAGATCACATTGACCTCCCCCCAACCCATCCCCCAATATACAAGATCACCTTGACCAACCCCTTGACCAACCCCTCCCCCAATATATACAAGATAACCTTGATCCCCTCCTAACCCATCCCCCAATATATAAGATCACCTTGACCAACCCATCCCCCAATATACAAGATCACCTTGACCAACCCATCCCCAAATATACAAGATCACCTTGACCAACCCCTCCCCAACCCATCCCTCGATATACAAGATCACATTGACTACCCCTCCCCCAATATATACAAGATCACCTTGAACACCCCTCCCCAAACCCCTCCCCCAATATACAAGATCACCTTGACCTCCTCCTAACCCATCCCCCAATATACAAGATCACCTTGACCCCCTC
>NW_018471843.1:0-722 GCF_002113885.1 Mizuhopecten yessoensis
CTGAAATCAAAGAGGATCTGCAGAATATAGTTCATTGGTAGAACTGAAAAGAAAACAACATAGGGAGGTAATCTTCATTTTTACTATTGACCTTTAAAACCTCTCTTTTTAATTCTACCAATGAGTATGGGAATACACCCTCACCAAAGGGAAATAACTCTGCAGTGCTGTCTGAAAATCAAGATCATGTTATCCAGTATGGTGGAAAAATAAGATGTGAAGTGATTTTTTTTATAAACCAATATACCATTTCTTGTTTACAATAAGATTTATTTTCAAAAACAAACAATGATTGGTGAAATATGCCTGTATACCGTGAAACCAGCTTTATTTGACATCCTGTGGAATCCAACAAATTTACCTTATGGTCAAAAATTTCAGATTAATGATAATGAAAAGTCTTTGGTGTAGCATTTGCACTTTTTACAAAATATAGCAAATTTATTTCAATGTAAAACTAACTTAACAAATATGTTGATGGTGAAAAATAACTGGACCAAGAAACCAAGGTCATTTCAGCATCCGAAGCAAGCAACCAGATCGAATACTCATGAGTTCAGTTGGTCTTGCATTCATACTTTTGTAGGAACAGAGCTAAACACAAATATTTTAGATTGATAAGGTAAGTTGATCGACTGTACTGCCCAGGATATATCTTCGGTGTAAGTTTAGCAGGTGTAGGATCAAACGTTTTGAGATGCAACACAAAATAGAGAGCTAAA
>NW_018471844.1:0-722 GCF_002113885.1 Mizuhopecten yessoensis
AATTTATAACATCTATAGTCAAGGAACTGTACTTGTCTGCGTGCTAGTCTAACTACAGGTGTTCAAAAAATTCGAATATGACGCCTAGAAATAGCCATGTAACAAAGCAACAACGTGAATGATCAAAGAAAAACTTTGTTGTTCTGAACGCTATGACAATCTAGCTTGAGAGAATACAGAACTCATTTCTCAACTTATTTCACCTGGACAATCACAGAGAAAAGTTTTTGAAAACTGCAAGATTATACCCGCCAATAAGCGATTATATATGAATATATGATTTTGATATTTGATTAGAAAGAAAAATACACATACGCAATGTTTGGTGGAAATAAACTGTCTCCCTCGTTGTTCATATAATAGGGACATTGTTCATTTTTGTCATTGTGCCACAATGTTTCACAAGCCTTGATAAGCCCATAACATAATAAATAAATCGTTTGTTTGATAAACAGGGAATGATGACCATGGATAATGGCACTACTCGTAGATATCAAATGTTTTCTCGTGTTACAGGGAATCAATTTACAGATCAAGACGCAATATACCTTACAAAACAAATACAGGTAAGTGAGTTTCTCTAGTTTGTAGAAAATGGATAAATCGTATTTAAACATATTTAGGATAATATGGTTCTTCATCATATTTCATTTCCGTGTGATAAATATAAGGACAAGTTTTCTTCTTTTAAAGGACCATTCTAGTCTAGAATGATTTTTCTC
>NW_018471845.1:0-722 GCF_002113885.1 Mizuhopecten yessoensis
TTCTGACTAAGTTTGTTAATAACAAATAATTGTGTTGGGTCAAATTACTAAAATAGCTGGAATTCCGTATGCAACATATTACACTTTGTAAAACCTAAAATAGGTGAATGGTTAACAAGCTATAGAGAAAATTGTAGAGACTAGGTTTTCCTAGCCCGTGTCCGGATTGATCATTCATACATAACACCATTCTTCTTCATTGAAAAGCGAAGACCCCCCTCAATGCATAACATGTCACAAACCATTTATAGTAAAAAAAAATGTTTTTAGATTACATTTACCTTCAGCCATCAAGAAACATTTTTATGATGAAATAACAGATCTCAAATCTCTTTCGAAACAGTAAAATTCTACAAAATCGAACCTACCTAAAAACGGCTGGTCTGTTCAAAAAGATACAACTAACCGTAGCAAATTTTATTTTTGAAGTTGACCTTTGTCATTTACCTTTATGTTCGTATGATGTCATTTCGTTTTTAATTTTCATTTTGAATTGGTACTAATGTTAATAGGACGTTAAATAAAAAAAAATAATGGCCTTTTTTGTGTCGATTGGCCGTTCAGAATCCAATAACTTACTTTTGTTTATCATTAATTGCCTAAGTATCACAATACCTTGTTTCAGTTATTCCCTGCTAAATCTCCATTATAAAGGGTTATTGAATCAACATGTCGCACGTCTCAAAACAACATTTGCCTTCTCAATGCATTGCAATGGAAGA
>NW_018471846.1:0-722 GCF_002113885.1 Mizuhopecten yessoensis
CATTCCATCTACACATTTAAATATGTAAGTAACCTATACATACCTGGTACCTATACATGAATGTATCCCCTGGTACCGTCCATCAGAGGTATCTTTGAATTACAGTGCTGGAAAGGTAATATTCCTAGATACTAACCACTGCAAACTTACTACACTACAATAGGAATATGAGAACTACTGCAGACTATCTGTTCAGTAGGACCATTAGTACTAAATAGGTAAGATCACAACTGGGTGCCATTATTTACCTGTGTATATCTACCTATAGTGATAACAACAATGTATTGGCCAAGCGACCAAGAACTAAGATATACATAATGACCATTTCAATCTATAGACTAAGGGTCCGATTGCTTATTTAACTGAACATTAGGGCTCCTAATTGGCTTTTAGACCACAGGGGACTTAGGTCAGTGTATGTCCAGTGCGGTAATGGTCAATTTGGTCTCAGTGTTGACAGTCTGACCATCCTGGTGTGTACAAACTTTCAGTTTACTTAGGCGATGGTATGTCCTCTTAATAACTCCAGTGTAAATATATACAAGTTTCCATACTCCCACTGGATGTGTGGTAGGGTACAAGTCTGTGTATACTTTGTGACACTGTATGTTGACATTTACAAAGGCACACTGTAACATAACACTGCTAATAATACTATCATAACACCGTTAGTGACTTTCTATCATTACACTGTTAGTGACATTCTATCATTACACTGTTAG
>NW_018471847.1:0-722 GCF_002113885.1 Mizuhopecten yessoensis
ACAGTTCTTCTCATGGATTTATTCGAAGGAACAATGAAGACAGTGGTGTCCTCCTTCCGGTGCTCTGGAAGCCTTTATTGATTATCTGAAAAACAAGTCAGATCTTACTTACTTCATTTTTAAAAGAGTTGATGGTTCAGCCTCTGCCTTTCTTAATGATAGGAATCATATCGTTATCAACACATCTGTTAAGGTAGCTAATGCATCACATACAGTCTTCAAACAAACAACATGTTAAGGCTTTTGGATCCTACCAAGAAGAAGCCGATATCAGAATTGTTCTGCCTGTAGTAGCTGCTATTAAATCTGGACATACAGGGATGTTGACGTGCTCCTTGTCCCTTTCTATAGCACTGTTGTAACTGTTGAGCTACTGATGTAATCAGGAACTAAGATTAAAACCAAAGTACATTCCAGTAATTCCATCAGGCCAACGGTATCTGATGATATTTGCAATGCTCCTCCAGACTTTCATGCATGTGACACCCCAGCTTCTATATGGGGCATGATTAGAAAGGGCAAAGTTTACTATCAAGCAAAACAAGCTATACCTTTGCTGAGTCAACAATCACGGCAACAGAAGCAATGTGTGTGCCGAGTCCACCTACAACTTTGGTTTGAAATGAAGGACGGTTATCTGATACCTGTAACGACCCAGGATTCAAACCAAGGCTTGCGCAGATCTTCAAACATGTACGTGTCATTCAGAATGATCAAACAAA
>NW_018471848.1:0-722 GCF_002113885.1 Mizuhopecten yessoensis
CAGTTCTTGTAAAACAGTCAAAAGAGTCTCGACTTATCAGACGGTAGGGTTGTCATTTTGATTATCAGATCGGCACGAAAAGTAAAAACAATTGTCATAGGAAATAGGAAAGTTTTTCAAATTTTAAGTAAATTGATTTAGGTTTTCTCGAGAAGTTGAAAATGTCTCGACAAAATCAGAAGCCATGACGACCATCTTGCATTATACCTCATACTTGATGTTATAGTAAATAAATATGGCATAGATGAAAAAGGATATTATTAACAAAGATTCATCCTTAGTATTGTCACTTTAAATATATATGAATTTAGTCGTTCCGGGTAGCTTTGAGCCAATTTTCGAGCGGTTAAAATTTGCAATCACCACTTTAAAATTATATGAATCATTAGAAAAGTGTGTATATCATGAACCATGCTACTACTCAAAAAGATGACTGTGGCCATCAAGGTAACAGCAAACGTTTGAGACAAAATATTCACCATCAGACTTAACCGAAACTTTCGGTTTAGTTTGGTTTTATTTTGATTAACGTGCTATTAACAGCTAAGGTAATTTAAAGACGATTACGCGGATCTGATGCCGACTTTATAGTGCTATCACCCAGCACAGTATTCCGACCGGTCACATTACTGAACGTGAACACGTGAACCAGTTGTTGGCGTCCGTAATTAAGTTTGTTTGTTTTTGTATTGTTTAACGGCCCATCGACAATGCGAGTCATT
>NW_018471849.1:0-722 GCF_002113885.1 Mizuhopecten yessoensis
TCGGCCTTGTCGGCGACTTCAAAGAGACTGCGGAATGCCGTGACGTAGCACTGGGCGTCCAATTTGTGGGGTCGGTAAGGCACGCTGACGTTGTTTACGAACACGCCGACGCTCGATGCGTCGTACGATCGAAAGTTGAAGGGGTCCTAGAGTAAGACCCCGAATAGGCGTCGGCCGCCACCAGTCCCACTATGATCTTTGAGGGGAGCTTGCCCTAGTAGAGATTGTCCCAAATGAAAGTCGATTGATTCACCGGTATGGTGGCGACCTTGACATTAGAACTTGTAAAGGGGTATTTGGCGGGAGACAACTCTAGGGCCTTGTTGTGGCCGACGAGCACGCCCACGTGCACGTTGACCTGCACGCGGCACAGACGGAACATGACCTCCTGCAGCTCGATCCTGTAATCCTGGCTCTGGACCCCTGACATCAATACGAACGGAGTTCTATTCCTGTACAGTTTGATGTCGAGGTCGACACCGTTCAATATGTATCTATTGAGATGACAGACGTCTTCGCACAACCTGCCGACCATGTCGACAGAGGCACTGTTCTTACTGAACTCGTTCCGCTCGAATAGTCCGCTATTGCCACCATCCGGATCCGTCGCGTCCATACTTCCGGGCGTGTCCTGGTAGTAGAGTTGTGCGGTGAGCTGACCCTTTTTCGCACTAAGCCCATAGTTCAACAGCGTCTGTATATAGGCCTTGTACGCGTAATTA
>NW_018471850.1:0-722 GCF_002113885.1 Mizuhopecten yessoensis
TACACACACCCTGCAGTAACTAGGAGATCATTTGACCACAGGATGGAGATTTTGAACCTGAATGAGGGAGTTTTGAAGGAGATTGGTAAATTTTGGTCAAAATGAAGAAGCTCCCTTCTAACTAGGGAGGTTTGATAGCTATTGATGTCATTGACCTAAGATGATGACATCAAGGATCGGATAATTTTACTGTGATAGTTTGTTTATTAGGTGACTATATCCTGTAAGGTCGTGTGCTGTGACGCATTGTCTCACTGTACTGATCAAGGTCCACGCTTGTATTGGATAGGCAGATGATTACAAATCCATACCTACATTAATGACATATTGAGTGGGAGCTAGGATGTCATTTTTTTGTACAGTCTTGTCATCGGTGTGTAGGTGATGAGTATGCTGATTTAATGAAGGCCTCTGTGGAGTGTTCCAGTATCAGATGGCGACTTCAAAACACAAAGGTTCATCTCTGCGTGATTAAGAATCGTGCCAATACTAAAGTTGTTTTTTTGCGCATCTCTAAATCCTTGGCTGTTATTTATTCTAGAAAATGGGTTAATTCTTTTAATGGTGCCGATATGATTTTAAATTTGCAATCATCATCGTTTCAGCGAGTTCAGTGTGGTTGACTTGTAATTGGTGCTGGCTGGCTTGGTAACAAATAATCAAAGGATACATTTACATGTACGGTGAATTATTAATGGATTCTTAACCCCACATTTGATAAA
>NW_018471851.1:0-722 GCF_002113885.1 Mizuhopecten yessoensis
AACTCGTAAGTCGCAAGTGGATGGCAGAAATATGCCACCATAGAACCTCAAAGATCTACTTGTACACACTTTACTACAAAGCACCCTTCCTACACACGGCAACGGACCCTGCGGGGCCGGATGCTATGTATGCCCCTACATGACCCGCAAAACGGTATTAAAAAGTCACAGTAACGGTCAAAAAATTAAAATCACCGGCAACATTAATTGCAATACTAACAGTGTTGTTTACGTTATCGAATGTAAACAATGCGGAATCCAGTATGTAGGCCAGACATCTAACACCATACGCGAACGTATGAGAGGCCATTTTTATGACATTAAACACGCCAATGCCGATAAACCAGTTTCACGCCATTTCTCAACGAACAATCACACAATCGATGACGTCATCATTATCGGTGTAAACATCACCCGCAACGACATCAACATCCGACTCCGGACCGAGGAAGCCTGGATTTACAAACTCGGGACGAAAACACCTAACGGCCTGAACCTCATATAATGGCAAGAACCAAAGTAACCGCCCGGAAAAATATGGATACAGATAAACAGAAGAAATTAAAACCAGCTAAACACATCCACTGCACTAAATGCAGCACAAAGGTCAGTACCATCACGGCCCTGAAACGGCACACAGAACTAAAACATGGCTTATTTATCAGCAAATACGAATGCCAGGTTTGCCTAAAAACATATTGTAGGATGGACATAGCCAGAAG
>NW_018471852.1:0-723 GCF_002113885.1 Mizuhopecten yessoensis
ACCTGAATACTTTGCCGTCGCTATACCTATAGGGTTGATACGGTATATATCGAAAGGTGGCTCTGTAAAGGGGCCAATGAGGAATTTCTTGTCAAGTTCACTTGCTATGAGAGTATTCACAACGTCCCCTTGAGTAGCAGCACTTCGCAAGTGTTTACAAACTAATGATGTATCTTGTAACGTTGAGATACCTGTATCAAAACCGTTAGATAACCCGGAAATCAAANGTCAGGATGGTTCTTTAACTCTAATTCCAATACCACTATATTTATCGGAGTAGACACTTCCAAATCAATGTTTCCCTGTAGTCATTGTTTTGTGTATTCATTGTTTTTTGTAGTCTTCGTTGATTTTACTGAGCTCTTTACAACATGGAGGTACGGGCAGTTATCCCGGGTACAACCATCTGTGTCGTTAAAGTTGTTGCAGACCTCTTTACCTTGGTGCATGACACGAGGCCGTCCTTTCCTATCAGTCTGACTATCTACTTTCCTGTTATTTGGTTTGTGGTTAACGTTTAATTGAGGATGCACTGTTGCACCGTTCAGAACGAGGGGGCAAAACTCTTCAGTGTGGCTCAGGTTGCTGCACAACTTGCAGCTGTTGCACTTAAAGCCTGAGCATATGGTGGTGTAGTGTTGATTGTCTCTAATTGCCCAGTTGACCTTTATGCCTCGTTGATGTAGGAGGGCTGACGCCCTGGCGGCGAATGCCTTATGATAT
>NW_018471853.1:0-723 GCF_002113885.1 Mizuhopecten yessoensis
CTCCCTGTGGGGATGTGTTCAATACGTCGTGCCTTGTTAGACCATGAGAAGGTAATGACGTTTATTATGCTCTCTATGAGGATGCTTTCAATACGTCGTGCCTTGTAAGACCATAAGGAGGAGAACGACGTTTATAATGCTCCCTGTGAGGATGTGTTCAATACGTCGTGCCTTGTTAGACCATAAGGAGGGAATGACGTTTATAATGCTCCCTGTGAGGATGCTTTCAATACGTCGTGTCTTGTCAGACCATAAGGAGAAGAATGACGTTTATAATGCTCCCTGTGAGGATGTGTTCAATACGTCGTGCCTTGTTAGACCATAAGGAGGGNAGGGAAATGGCGTTTATTATGCTCCCTGTGAGGATGTGTTCAATACATCGTGCCTTGTTAGACCATAAGGAGGGGAATGGCGTTTATTATGCTCCCTGTGAGGATGGGTTCAATACGTCGTGACTTGTTAGACAATAAGGAGGAAAATGACGTTTATTATGCTCCATGTGAGGATGTGTTTAATACGTCGTGTTTTGCTAGACCAGAAGGAGGGGAATGGCTTTTAGTATGCTCCCTTTGAGGATGTGTTCAATACGTCGTGCCTTGTTAGAAAATAAAGAAGGGAATGACGTTTATTATGCTCTCTGTGAGGATGTGTTCAAAACGTCGTACCTCGTTAGATCATAAGGAAGGGAATGACGTTTATCATGCTCTCTGTGAGGATGTGTTC
>NW_018471854.1:0-723 GCF_002113885.1 Mizuhopecten yessoensis
AACTGTAACTACCTCAGGGTGCAGCAGAGACTTTTTGTGTAGTTTGTAGGATCATTATGTTTGAAACTGTGTGGATGTGAGTGTGATTTGTTTATGTTGTAAATAAAGTGTAAATATTTATTCGAAATCTTGTTTTCATTTGCCGTGTAACTACTCGACGCTCATCCTACGTTACATTCCCAAAAGGTCTTATGATGGATTCCATCGGTACCCCTCTGCAACGTTTCTATAGGTAGTACGAACAATATTGTCCACACACCCTCGATGTGTTACTCTGCAGCCGTCTATCGTTGTAGGTATTAGTTTCAAGAGAAAAATAATTCGGTGAATGTCCATAGCTATCGAACAATTCTTTTTTTCCCTTTGATTTACAATCGAAAGCTAGCCAGTGTCTTCCCGGACTATCACGATTGTCCGTATTGACGATGTAGCCAATTGGAATTTTTTTCATTTCATTCGGTATCTCGTCACGAGCGTAAACCCCCCATCACCGTTTTTCTCATTACAGGATCACAGTCTATGACGCAACGCAACTGTGAGGTGTTCATGGTATTACTATATCTCTCGCAGCGTTGATTTTAAAGTAACCCGGATATTCACAGTAAATGATGCAGGACACCGCTGTCGTCAATGCTGTCCCAAAGATGACCTCTAGTCTGACGCTCCCTTGTTTGAGTCAGGTGAGATATTGATTGGTTTGAAAGGTAGGTTCCAATTCGAAGG
>NW_018471855.1:0-396 GCF_002113885.1 Mizuhopecten yessoensis
AGAATGGACTCATGAGGAGACGACAAATACAGAATGGACTCGTGACCTGACGACAAACACCGAATGGGCTCATGAGCAGACGACAAATACAGAATGGACTCGTGAGCAGACGACAAACACAGAATGGACTCGTGAGCAGACGACAAATACAGTTGTCCTCATGAGCAGACGACAAATACAGAATGGATTCGTGAGCAGACGACAAATACAGTTGTCCTCGTGAGACGACAAATACAGAATGGACTCGTGAGCAGACGACAAAAACAGAATGGACTCATAAGCAGACGACAAATACAGAATGGACTCGTGAGAAGACGACAAATACAGAATGGTCTCATGAGCAGACGACAAAAACAGAATGGACTCATGAGCAGACGACAAATACAGAATGGACTC
>NW_018471855.1:420-723 GCF_002113885.1 Mizuhopecten yessoensis
AGAATAGACTCATGAGTAGACGACAAATACAGAATTGACTCATGAGCAGACGACAAATACAGAATGGACTCATGAGCAGACGACAAATACAGAATGGACTCGTGACCTGACGACAAACACAGAATGGGCTCATGAGCAGACGACAAATACAGAATGGACTCGTGAGCAGACGACAAACACAGAATGGACTCGTGAGCAGACGACAAATACAGTTGTCCTCATGAGGAGACGACAAATACAGAATGGATTCGTGAGCATACGACAAATACAGTTGTCCTCGTGAGCAGACGACAAATACAGAAT
>NW_018471856.1:0-723 GCF_002113885.1 Mizuhopecten yessoensis
TTCCACACTCTGTGGTCGGTCATTGGTGGTTGTTCTATACTCTGTTGTCGGCCATTGGTGGGTGTTCTATACTCTTTGGTATGTGTCATTGGTGGTTGTACTATACTCTTTGAACGGTCATTGGTGGTTGTTCCATACTCTTTTAATGGTCATTGGTGGTTGTTCCATACTCTTTGGTTGGTCATTGGTGGTTGTTCCATACTCTGTGGTCGGTCATTGGNTACTCTGTGGTCGGTCATTGTTGGCTGTTCCATACTATTTGGTCATGCATTATAGTCTGGTCTGTAACTGTTCAATCATTTAATTCATTTAAGTAGGTGTTTTTTTCAATCAGCTGTAGGTTGTTGTATCCTGTTTGCTCTGTTGCTGGTGGTTGTACCATACTCTTTGGTTTGTCATTGTTGGCTGTTCCATACTATTTGGTCATACATTATAGTCTGGTCTGTAACTGTTCAATCATTTAATTCATTTAGTAGTTTTTTTTTCAATCAGATGTAGGTTGTTGTATCCTGTTTGCTCTGTTGCTGGTGGTTGTACCATACTCTTTGGTTTGTCATTGGTAGTCCTGTGCTTTGGTCCGGTCCATCTAACGTTTTGATTTCATCTTTCGATGTCTTCTCCTTATCCTGTGTAATATGTGGTGATCCCGTTCTCAACTATATTTTATGGTCTGTCCTTGGGTCCGATTCTTTGTCGTCTATTGCTGGTTGTTGTACCATACTC
>NW_018471857.1:0-723 GCF_002113885.1 Mizuhopecten yessoensis
TTCAAAACAATTGGATAGCTTTACTTAGTAACTTAAATTACCGTGATTTCCCTACAGATCTCACCAGCTTATCACAGAACATATTCTTATTGATAGCTCCACTTCCTATTAGTTCCAAAAAGTTATGTAAAATGCAAGCTGGGAGCTTAGGAGTAATGCCAATATCATAATTATTATGATCAATCTACGTTAATTGCAGTCCTGGACTTGAAACATAATTTGTTCTCATCTCCCTAAAACTGATTTCAAGCCTACCCTAAGATGACGATACCTCCAATGGAAGTGAAAATCCAAACCAAAAGCAGAGAGTGACACGAGGAAATAGGAAAAAATCTTCAGCATTTATATATAGAGACATACACTTGATTTATTAATCACAGAAATGTTTGTTAAATTCTACAACAAAGTAAGAAAAACAAAACCCATGACAGATAATTACTGTGAAATCAGATATTTTGATGGGGCCCAAATTTCTTGGTTTCCCGACAAAACACAGTGAGTACATGAATTTGTGGATTAAGTGTAAATCACAGATTTGTTTGTTAAATTGTGGATTAGATTAGATTAAATGGCTTTATACTGAACTTATAACTTCTTTGTGGACCTATGAATTTGTGGATGAAGATTACCTACAAAATCAACGAAATTAAAAACCCCACGAAAGTTAGGGATTTCACAGTATGATACTTGTAGACACTGTATTACAAATACTGTATGATACTT
>NW_018471858.1:0-723 GCF_002113885.1 Mizuhopecten yessoensis
TGTATATCAAAATAACCGCCATTTTCTATTCTATACATTATATTAAATCGTTCTAAAAATATGGTTTATAAGTGTCATACAAATGTTATTTAACAAGGATATCCCATTCATTCATGCTTTTGTTTTACCAATAGGTACATGTAAAACATTTATAAAAAAAATCCTTCAGTTTTTATTTATGAATAAGAAGGAACAATACGTACGAATGGTTGACCTTGACTTTAGCTTTAAAATACACGCTCGTTTATATGCGGAGTATTACGAAATATTTGGTCCCGTGGTTACATGTATGACGCACGTTCCCTTTAGTTTATACAATAGACTTATTGAAATCTTTTTGATATCATAACAGGTTATTTCACAATATTTTGTATTTAAATGGATTATATATATATATATATTTATTGAATCTATAAATGTATTCAATTTTTAATATTGTATTAGCTATTTTGGCAATCAATAAGGTTTTGAGAAAAAAATGTTCTTCAAGGTTTGCGCAAATAAATGTCGTTTACTCGCTTCTATTGTATTATATCCCATTTACATCATGATAAACTTTTAAAGGCCGCCTGTGTCGATACCCCCACACCTCTTTACTTTAAATCAATAACATTTACTGCATCAAACTTGCATACAGTTGATAAACATGTATCAGTTCATGCATCGCCTCAGCTCTTTACACTCACCGAGAGAGAAACCCTAAATGAAAAGTAAAACTCGTTT
>NW_018471859.1:0-723 GCF_002113885.1 Mizuhopecten yessoensis
GAGTACAGGTGATAAACCTGATTAACAGGTAAGAATCCTTGATTATATTAATAAGGATGAGAACAATTGACTGCATGGGTGAATCCTTGAGTAAAGGTGAGAACCCTTGATAAAGGGTGATAGTTCTTCATTACATGTGAAAATTCTGATTTTATATGAGAATCATTGATTACAGGTAAGAATTGCTGACTACAGGTGATAATTATAGGTTATACTTATTGATTAGAGGTTATCTAATAGGTGAAAATATGTCTGTGCTCATACAAATTTTGGAGGAAATCGTTGAAATAATAAATATCAAAATTGATCCAAAAATTAATGAAAATAGTACAGTGCCTATAGACCCCTTCGCTACAAATTAACGACTTTCGGCAAAATCACCGTTGTCTTAAGTTTGTATGTACCTGTTGTGTCAAAACTAGCCTTGCTTTTGAAGAATGTAATCTAATGATTTTGTAATTATCTTATCTTGTTGTTGTATAGATACTACGTTAATGAATTTGTCATTATTTAAATATCATACTCATACTATTATATCTGTGTTTGTATCTTTGAATTTATGTAGCATTTTATCATTGCAAATTAAAATTAACTCATTTTTGGAGAAATACATAGATACTTAAGTGTTTAATACATAAAGGTTCCCCAACGAGTGGTGGTTGGTTATTATATTTATCTAGCTCAAAGCAAAAACATTTAAATCAATGGAAAAATGAGAAAGAC
>NW_018471860.1:0-723 GCF_002113885.1 Mizuhopecten yessoensis
GGAAATAGGCATAGCAACCCGCCATAGCTCTTTAAAACTTTACTCTACAAATTAGATAAAAGTGGCAGTTATCATGTAAGTTTTTCTGCAATTAGTCAGTCAGATAAAACCACTGTCATATCGATACTGATGTTTTAGTTGTACCATTGACTTTTTCTTTATATTTTTTTTAGACAAAAAACTGTAAATCATGGAGGCGTACATGCACTATGTCTCCAGCAAAATAGCGGATATCCGGAGCCCAACGGAACCGGAAACGAAGCCATTACAGTTTGGAGAGCTGAAACTGTGGCCGTTCTGGCGAGCCGTACTCGCTGAATTTGTCGGTACAATGCTGTTTGTGTTCCTGGGATGTATGTCTGCTATTGGGCTCCAGGTATACGCTCCACCTGGCCACGACCCTGTTAAGGTAGGTCACCAGCTTCATCATTAATAGAAAATTGAAATTAAGTACCCCCGTAACGCTGCATGTCAAACACCCAAGAATTTTAAATAGTTTTTGTACATGCTGTAACATCCCCTTTATTCTGTTTTGGATATCATTATAGCACGACTGAGAAAACATAAACCGGAAGTCACGTGTCTCAGTGCCACTGTGGCTTGGTATTGTCGATGTCTCTTACAATATATATATGTGTGTACATGTACTGTATATAGATAACGTAAGAATCCGGAATCTAATATGAAATAGGCACTGCCTATAAGCGAGCGCACATAGTTCAG
>NW_018471861.1:0-724 GCF_002113885.1 Mizuhopecten yessoensis
ACTGCCCAGATCACTTGTGTAAAAGTACTACTGCCTAGATCACTTTGATAGATGTACTACTGCTCAGATCACTTGTGTAGATGGACTACTGCCTAGATCACTTTGATAGATGTACTACTGCTCAGATCACTGCCTAGATCACTTGTGTAAATATACTACTGCCTAGATCACTTTGATAGATGTACTACTGCTCAGATCACTTGTGTAGATGGACTACTGCCCAAATCACTTGTGTAGATGGACTACTACCAAGATCACATGTGTAATTGTACTTCTGCCCAGATCACTTGTGAAGATGTACTACTGCCCAAATCACTTGTATAGTTGGACTACTGCCCATATCACTTGTTTTAATGTAGTACGGCCCAGATCACTTGTGTTAATGTACTACTGCCCAAATCACTTGTGTAGATGGACTACTGCCCAAATCACTTGTGTAAATGTACTACTGCCCATATCACTTGTGTACATGTAGTACTGCCCAGATCACTTGTGTTAATGTACTACTGCTTAGATCACTTGTGTAGATGGACTACTGACCAAATCACTTGTGTAAATGTACTACTGCTTAGATCACTTGTGTAAATGTACTACTGCCTATATCACTTGTATAGATGTTCTACTGCCCAGATCACGTGTGTAGATGGACTACTGACCAGATAACTTGTTTAGATAGACAACTGCCCAGATCACCTGTGTAAATGTACTACTGCCCAGATCACTT
>NW_018471862.1:0-724 GCF_002113885.1 Mizuhopecten yessoensis
CGCAGGAATAACAGGAATTATCAGTGTTGAAAATGTCAGATAAAAGGAACAATAAAAGTTTAAACCTATAAAAATTGTTTTCATCGGAAGATTTGGTTGATCGTGTATATCTTAATGAGAACGAGGATAACGTAATCAACGACAATTTCCAATAAAATTCTTATTTCCCTCTAAGCATGATGCTTTTCAATTTACTTTATTTTGAATTGTTTAACAAGAGAATGATGATAAACAGTTTTTTTTTAACCGCGAATATTTAAAATTTAAAACAACGACTACATCATCACATATAGTCCATAGTTTTGTTATTATTTATATAAGAAAGGATAATCTAATTAGTTCAGCATTGATCAGAATGATGAAATAATAATAGCAGGGTTCTGGATTTCATTGATACTTTTGATAGATTTTACCATGAAACGAGGCGTCAATAGCGAAGGATAGGTTTTAACTTTTGGTTCCTGTAGTCAATATGACTTATTCTCGAGTTGTTTCCCTTGTTTAGTCTTACCAACTGTATACTGTAACTAGGTAAAATCACAGGCCAAATTCCACGTATTGACATTCGATATTAGTGTCATATAATTTACATTTAAAAGTGATCTATTTAGTTCCAAACGTTAATTTTAAATGTATGTACGTAAAGCTTATCTTATCTTTACCAATTAAAATTAAAACACATTATCACATCTAGGCAAATACCTTACACAAAATAAATTTATTG
>NW_018471863.1:0-724 GCF_002113885.1 Mizuhopecten yessoensis
TGTTGAAGCCCTGTGTTTGTTGTCAGCTGTGCGTCAGTACAATTCTGTGTCTATGAAAACCGTGTCAGCAGAGATCAGAGACTGTGAGCAGATATCATTTGTTTTCGCTACTTAAAATAAAAGTATAGCTTTTATATGTATTCCGAGAAATTGGAGATATAACCTGTAATATTATTTAAAATGTTAACAAATGTTCGTTCTGAAATGATCATGTTTAAGAGTCACTGTACCACTGAAAACTAACTATACACTGTGAACTTTTTTCCAAGACTGACTACAGCTTTGATAAATCTGTTCTGAATAAAAATCCGCAGGTTTAGGAACTTTTAAAACAACTAACGTAAAGATCAATAAACACAACAGAACGCTGTGTTCTTGGTGTATATAAAACAGTTAAGCCAGCCGATGATTCAAACCCTGGACCTCAGACAATTTTAATGTCGCTCTTACAAACTGAACTTTTGTACCTTGTCATCTTCAGTACCCTTGACTAGGCGTGTTATAGTTATATCATATCGATAACGAAATGACGGCTTCATTATTATCCAGTGTTTTGTTTGCAGGTGTGAAGAGAATCGTTTTAAAACGAGGTATATTTTAATATAAACTCAATTTAATTTTTCAATAAATATGTTAAAACATAAATAAGCTGATCAAATAGTTACTCCTTCGAAATAGAATTAGACCAGTCAGCCTACGGTTTGACCCGCACCTAATTCCAACA
>NW_018471864.1:0-724 GCF_002113885.1 Mizuhopecten yessoensis
GGTACTTGACATATAGAGCAGGTTTCCTAAAATGGATAAAAAAAAGCATGAGAAGCATTGCACGTATTCATGAAATATTATATCATTAAATAGTTTTTCAAAATATCATCAATTATATTTTCTGATTTAAATCGATTCACTGATATCATACAATCGATTCACTGATATCATACAATCGATTCACTGATATCATACAATCGATTCACTGATATTAAACAATAGATTCACTGATATCATACAATAGATTCACTGATATCATACAATTGATTCACTGATATCATATAATCGATTCACTGATATCATACAATCGATTCACTGATATTAAACAATAGATTCACTGATATCATATAATAGATTCACTGATATCATACAATCGATTTAATGATATNAACAATCCATACACTGATATCAAACAATAGATTCACTGATATCATACAATAGATTCACTGATACCATATAATCGATTCACTGATATCATACAATCGATTCACTGATATCATACAATCGATTCACTGATATTAAACAATAGATTCACTGATATCATATAATAGATTCACTGATATCATACGATCGATTTAATGATATTACATTTTATGGATACATGCAATGCTTCTTATTAAAAACTTTATCTATTTTAGGAGTGAGTGAGTGAGTGAGTACTCGAGAACTAGGGTTTAATGTTTTCTTAACAACCAGGCTCATATGCCGACGGTATTATTGATGC
>NW_018471865.1:0-724 GCF_002113885.1 Mizuhopecten yessoensis
CCTGCATCAGAAGAACCATACAGTATTTACATCAGAGCCTGACATGGACCTGCATTTGCAGAACCAATCAGTATTTACATCAGAGCCTGACATAGACCTGGATCAGGAGAACCGAGCAGTTTTTTCATCAGAGCCTGACATAGACCTGCATCTAGAGAACCATACAGTATTTACATCAGAGCCTGACATAGACCTGGATCAGGAGAACCGAGCAGTTTTTTCATCAGAGACTGACATAGACCTGCATCTAGAGAACCATACAGTATTTACATCAGAGCCTGATATAGACCTGAATTAGGAGAACCAAGCAGTATTTACATCAGAGCCTGATATATACCTGCATCAGGAGAACCAATCAGTATTTACATCAGTGCCTGACATAGACCTGCATCAGGAGAACCATACAGTATTTACATCAGAGCCTGATATAGACCTGCATCAGGAGAACCAAGCAGGATTTACATCAGACCATGACATAGACCTGCATCAGGAGAACCATACAGTATTGACATCAGAGCCTGACAGAGACCTGCATTAGGAGAACAAAGCAGTATTTACATCAGATCTTGACATAGACCTGCACTAGGAGAGCAAAGCAGTATTTACATCAGAGCCTGACATAGACCTGCATCAGGAGAACCAATCAGTATTTATATCAGTGCCTGACATAGACCTGCAACAGGAGAACAAAGCAGTATTTACACCAGAGCCTGACATAGACCTG
>NW_018471866.1:0-215 GCF_002113885.1 Mizuhopecten yessoensis
ATATAAAAATACAACTGAGCCAGGCCAGGATTCGAACTCAGGACTTCCGATCATTATCATACTAACCTACTGAGTATAAAAATACAACTGGACCAGGTCAGGATTCGAACCCAGGACTTCCGATCATTATCACACTAACCTATTGAGTATAAAAATACAACTGGACCAGGTCAGGATTCGAACCCAGGACTTCCGATCATTATCACACTAACCTA
>NW_018471866.1:260-724 GCF_002113885.1 Mizuhopecten yessoensis
CCAGGATTCGAACCGAAGACTCTCAAACAATATACTGTCACTCTTACCTATTGAGTATGAAAATATAACTGGACCACATCCGCATTTGAACCAAGCTAGCTAGGACACCCGATCATTATACTTTTGGGATTATTATCTTAAAAAAATTCTATTTTATTAACACATTAGCCTTACTCCATCCATTCTGCTCTGCATGGAGGATTAAATACTTATTTAAGTTAATATTTGTTAGAAAACTGGACCACAGCCATCGCGTAGAAAGTAATTTTGACCATTTCAAGCAAGTGAATTTGGTGACAAATTTTTGTTATGTTTTTTATTGAACAGTTTTCATTTGCTAGTTTTTCGTTGTATGCAGATTTATAACAGTCCTCACTAATTCCAACAGTTTAACATGTAACAAATATGAAATCCAACATCTAATTTTCACTTGAAATCCTCATACGCTACAGAATACAAAAACA
>NW_018471867.1:0-724 GCF_002113885.1 Mizuhopecten yessoensis
CATAATTAAGTTTTGTCCTGTGTCTAGCATCACCAATGGGTCATACAATGACAGCGCAGCTATATATATATATATTTGACATTTTAATAATACAGACTTTGTTAATGCTAATCATTATCTTTCAGCAGTTGACCGGGAAGATGAGCTCAGTAACACAGATAATATTGAAGTTTTAAATGAAATTGTTTCTTGTAAAATAATGACATGTATTGACAAATGTGTACCACATACGACTGTAGTAATAAGACTAAATGATAAAATAGTGATAAATAATGAAATCCGCCTGAAAATGAGACAGAGAAATAGACAACATTCAAAGGCTAAACAAGTTAATACTCCCACTTCATGGGGGAAATATAGACAGCTAAGAAATTCAGTTATTACCATGATCAGAAATGCAAAACAAAATTATCTTTCAACATTACAAAACTCTCTTACTGACAAAAGCATTCCCCCTGGAAAATGGTGACGAATAGCAAAATCTGTTATTAATTCAAAAATTAAAAATGATACTGATTATCCTTTGGAAATTAATGGCGAATTGAAAGTACATCCTTTAGATAAGTCTGAATCATTTAACTCTTTCTTCACATCTATTTCTACAACTGATGAAACTATTGAAGACGTCCCATCTAATATACCTCCTTTCCCCCATCAACTATCAAATATTATGATTACCGAGCAAGATGTATGTGACCAGCTCCATCTCATTAATGTAAAGAAG
>NW_018471868.1:0-724 GCF_002113885.1 Mizuhopecten yessoensis
AAACCCCCTTGGTATTAGGACAAACTTGTGTTTCGAAATGCCCAGCAACACACGTGTTTCACGAACAACAGAAAAAACGATGCTTAGCAGCATGCAAACCCCCTCTGGTTGAACTTAACCACACATGTCTCAGAACTTGTCCTGCAAGTATTCCGTTTATTATGAACAATACTTGCGTTGAAAAATGTCCAAAACCGTTCAATATGACATCACCTTCCTCTCAAGGTCATGAATGTGTACATGAATGTATATATCCATTGCTCCGAGAAAACAACAAATGCACACAGGCCTGTACTGGCAAGTTTATTGTTAACAATGTATGTGAAGACATTATCGGATGTCCGAATGAATACAGATATAAAGAGTTGACTTCACGTGGAACAATTTGTCGAAAAGTCTGTCAGGAAAACGAGTTCGTTTTCAAAGACGTACAATGCACAAAGAAGTGTCCGAAGTTCGCTGCAGGAAACCATTGTGTCGAGAGCTGCCCAGATACACATCCCTACACAGTAAAACCGAGTTATTCATTTAACAGGGAATCCACGTGTTATGCAACCTGTCCAAAGCTTACACTTGACAAGTTTTGTGTGAACTATTGTCCCGTTTCCTATCTTGTGGTAAAATCTAACAAAACGTGTGTCAAGGAATGTCCAGCATCGGATCCCATTAAAACATACGCCGAATGTCTTAAAACGTGTCCCGGGTCAAAGATTGTTTCTGGGAG
>NW_018471869.1:0-724 GCF_002113885.1 Mizuhopecten yessoensis
GAAATTTTATACCATTCTATCACATGACATACCATTGATTACTGCACCATTAGAGGATTTTTTTAACGTTCTATCACATAATATATCAGTGTCTCTTACTGCGCCAATAGAAGAAACTTTATACCGTTATAGCACATAATATATCAGTGTCTCTTACTGCGCCAATAGAAGAAACTTTATACCGTTCTATCACATACTATATTAGTGTCTCTTACTGCGCCAATATAGCAAATTTTAAACCGTTCTATCACATAATATATCAGTGTCTCTTACAGCGCCAATAGAGGAAACTTTATACCTTTCTACCACATAATATATCGGTGTCTCTTACAGCGCCCATAGAGGAAACTTTGTACCTTTCTATCACATGACATACCATTGTCTCTTACTGCGCTAATAGAGGAAACGTTAAACCGTTCTATCACATAATTTATCAGTGTCTCTTACTGCGCCAATAGAGGAAACTTTATACCTTTCTATCACATAATATATCAGTGTCTCTTACAGCGCCAATAGAGGAAACTTTTTACCTTTCTATCACATGACATACCATTGTCTCTTACTGCGCTAATAGAGGAAACGTTATACTGTTCTATCACATAATATATCAGTGTCTCTTACTGCGCCAATAGAGGANTGTTCTATCACATGATATACCATTTTCTCTAACTGCGCCAAAAGAGGAAATTTTATACCGCTCTATCACATGACATACTATTGTCTC
>NW_018471870.1:0-724 GCF_002113885.1 Mizuhopecten yessoensis
AGCTACTAGAGATTTTACACTGGTATACTGTACGATAGCTGACTATAGAGTTTACAATGGTATACTTTACGATAGCTACTAGAGCGTTGACACTGGTATACTGTACGATAGCAATTAGAGATTTTACAATTGTATACTGTACGATAGCCACCAGAGCGTTTACAATGGTATACTATACGATAGCTGACTAGAGAGATTACAATGGTATACTGTACGATGGCTGACTTGAGCGTTTACACTGGTATACCGTACGATAGCTGACTAGAGAGATTACAATGGTATACTGTACGATAGCTACTAGAGCGTTTACAATGGTATACTGTACGATAGCTGACTATAGAGTTTACACTGGTATACTGTACGATAGCTACTAGAGCGTTTACAATGGTATACTGTACGATAGCTGACTATAGAGTTTACACTGGTATACTGTACGATAGCTACTAGACCGTTTACAATTGTATACTGTACGATAGCTACTAGAGCGTTTACAATGGTATACTGTACGATAGCTGACTTGANGGACTAATGATTTTACACTAGTATACTGTACAATAGCTACTAGAGATTTTACACTGGTATACTGTACGATAGCTGACTAGAGATTTAACACAGGTATACTATACGATAGCTGACAAGAGCGTTAATACTGGTATACTGTACGATAGCTACTAGATATTTTACAATGGTATACTGTACGATAGCTGACTTGAGCGTTTACACT
>NW_018471871.1:0-724 GCF_002113885.1 Mizuhopecten yessoensis
AACAGATACTGACAAACACAAAATCTACACAGACATAGACAGGCAAGAGAGATAGAGAGACAGACACCCAGACAGACAGACAGACAGAAAGATAGAGATGTCAGACTTTCCGAGTAACAATGTTTAGGCAAGTTCAACTACTTTTATCCATTTTCGCCATTCATTAGTAAACTTATTCAGATTTTTTTCCCCTTTACCATAAGCAATATATTTCTGAACATTGTAATATTCTTTAATCAAATTTACCAGTGCCATAACATTAAGTGACCTATGCAAGCATCTAGTTTTGTATATATAATGCTTAATAAAAAGAATAGTTTCATTGTCAATTCTATTATAAATTCCTGCTTGCTCGATACATCCAAAAATAATATTCTCTTTATTTATTGAAAAGGGAATGGCAAGTGCATTTAAGAGATTTTCAAAATTTGTCAAAAAGCTTTGTACTTCAGTGCACTCCCATAGGATATGAATAATTGTCTCCCTTTCCATAAAACATAAAACACACAGAGGGTTATTTATTAGTCCAATCTTAAATAAATATGAATTTGTTGTTAAAATGTAATGATTTATTCTAAATTGTAACCATTGTAACTTTGTGTTATTTGTTACCCTGAATGGAACAGCATATATTTTTTTCTATGTTTCCTTATTATAATCAAAAACAGTTCCCCATTTTTTTTGTCCTGTTACTGTGATATTATTTAGAATAAGAACTTTATAG
>NW_018471872.1:0-724 GCF_002113885.1 Mizuhopecten yessoensis
CATAGTGTACTGAGGACTACGTCAGTATATACCAAGTGTACTGAGGACTACGACAGTATATACCTAGTGCACTGAGAATTAAGTCAGTATATACCTAGTGTACTGAGAATTAAGTCAGTATATACCTAGTGTACTGAGGACTACGTCAGTAGATACCTAGTGTACTGAGGACTACGTCACTATTACCTAGTGTACTGAGGACTCCGTCAGTATATACCTAGTGTACTGAGGACTACGTCAGTATATAACTAGTGTACTGAGAACTACGTCAGTATATATCTAGTGTACTGAGGACTACGTCACTATTACATATTGTACTGAGGACTCCGTCAGTATATACATAGTGTACGGAGAACTATGACAGTATAATTCTAGTGTATAGAGGACTACGTCAGTATATACTTAGTATTCTAAGGACTACGTCAGAATATACCTAGTGTACTGAGGACTACGTCACTATTACCTAGTATACTGAGAACTACGTCAGTATATACCTAGTGTACTGAGGACTACGTCACTATTACCTAGTGTACTGAGGACTCCGTCAGTATATACCTAGTGTACTGAGGACTACGTCAGTATATAACTAGTGTACTGAGAACTACGTCAGTATATATCTAGTGTACTGAGGACTACGTCACTATTACATATTGTACTGAGGACTCCGTCAGTATATACATAGTGTACGGAGAACTATGACAGTATAATTCTAGTGTATAGAGGA
>NW_018471873.1:0-724 GCF_002113885.1 Mizuhopecten yessoensis
TCAGTGTTGTGACCCAGATGTGTACCATCATATGTTCGGTGTAACCCATCAGTGTTGTATCCCAGATATGTGCCATCATACGTATGGTGTCACACATTAGTGTTGTGACCCAGATGTGTACCATCATATGTACGGTGTCACACATCAGTGTTGTGTCCCAGATATGTACCATCAGATGTACTGTGTAACACACTCAGTGTTGTGTACCAGATGTGTACCATCATATGTTCGGTGAAACACATCAGTGTTGTGTCCCATATGTGTACCATCATATGTACGGTGTATCACATCAGTGGTGTGTTCCAGATGTGTACCATAATATGTACGGTGTACTACGTCAGTGTTGTGACCCAGATATGTACCATCATATGTACGGTGTAACAAATCAATGTTGTGTTCCAGATGTGTACTATCGTACGTACGGTGTAACACATCAGTGTTGTGTCCCAGATGTGTACCATCATATGTTCGGTGTAACACATTAGTGTTGTGTCCCAGATGTGTACCATCATACGTATGGTGTAACACATCAGTGTTGTGTCCCAGCTGTGTACCATCATGCGTACGGTGTAACACATCAGTGTTTTGATACAGATGTGTACTATCGTACGTACGGTGTAACANAATGTGTACCATCAGATGTACGGTGTAACAAATCAATGTTGTGTTCCAGAGGTGAACTATCGTACGTACGGTGTAACACATGAGTGTTGTGTCCCAGATG
>NW_018471874.1:0-724 GCF_002113885.1 Mizuhopecten yessoensis
ACCCTCCATGTGTAGAAAATGGATGGTATTTAACCACACGCCATGCGTAGACAATAGATACTATTAAACTACTATCCATGTATAGACAATAAATACTATTAAACTACACTCCATGTGTAGAAAATGGATGCTAATAAACTACTCTCCATGTGTAGAAAATGAATACTATTAAACTACTCTCCATGTGTAGATAATTAATACCAGTAAGCTACTCTCCATGTGCAGATAATGAATACTATTAAACCATCTTTATTGTGTAGACAATGAATACTATTAAACTACCCGCCATGTGTAGACAATGGACACTAGTAAACTACTCCATAGTTGAAGACAATGAATGCTATTAAACTACTCTCCATGTGTAGACAATGAATACTATTAAACTACTCTCCATTTGTAGACAATGAATACTATTAAACTACCCTCCATGTGTAGACAATTAATACTATTAAACCACCTTCAATGTGTAGACAGTGAATACTATTAAACTACCCTCCATGTGTAAACAATGAATACTATTAAACTACTATCCATGGGTAGACAATATATACTATTGAACTACTCTCCATGTGTAGAAAATAAATACTATACTATTAAATTACCATCCATGCGTAGATAATGAATACTATTAAACTACTCTCCTTGTGTAGACAATGAATACTATTAAACTACTCTCCAAGTGTAGACAATGAATACTATTAAACTACCCTCATGTGTAGACTAT
>NW_018471875.1:0-724 GCF_002113885.1 Mizuhopecten yessoensis
CGATACAACTTAATATATTAGACAGGTCGACAATACAACTTATATAGCTTTGTTTTAAAAGATTTTACAGTAATACGGAAAAAAATACACCGTTGTTTTAATAGATGAGACAGATAATTCGTTACAAGCTTTCCAATGTCATGATAGGTGTTACAGTAAAACGACAAAACTTATAGAACGATGTTATTTAGATGAAACAGTTATACGGTACAACTAATATACCGTTTTTTAATTAGATAAGAGAGAAAAACGGTTAATTAGATACCACTGTTTAATAGATGAGACAGATAATATGATAATGGTTTTCCGTTGTTACAACTTATATAAAAAAAAATATTAGATAAAACAGTTATACGATTCAACTTATATAACTTGGTTTTTATAGATGAAAAAGTTATACGATTCAAATTATATAACTTGGTTTTTATAGATGAAAAAGTTATACGATTTAACTTTTACAACTTGTTTTTATAGATGAAACAGTTATACGATTCAACTTATATACAGTTGTTTTAATACATGAGGTATACCATTGTTTGTATAGAAAAGACAGTTATACAAGTTATCCCCTTACAATTATACATAATTGATTCATGCTTTAATACTTTATGTCGAATTCCTTTATTTCAAAGCGTTAAAGAGCACCTGATTAAATATGTGACTAACTGTTGAGATATATCGTACTGATATAAACGTGGTCTGCAGCTTTCAACAGCTATACTTC
>NW_018471876.1:0-724 GCF_002113885.1 Mizuhopecten yessoensis
CTTCTTTTCTAATATGATCTTGTACAGGCCATACTTCTTAAACTGTTAACATTTTTTATGTCCTAAAAATTGACCTATATCACCCAAAGGAGGTGTGCACTATACAATAATATGGTCACTGTGACCTTCATCTCAAGGTCAAACGTCAGGTAAGTGCAAAATTTCCAGTGAAATCTTGTCAAGCCAATAACTTTATATATTGCATCTACCACTTAAGCTGTGCAGCATGTTGTAATTAGGTCACTGTGACCTTGACCTCAAGGTAAAAGGTTAAAAAAGTGAAAAATTTCTGGTGAAATCTTGTCGCGTCTAAAGTGTTAAAGATATTTAACTTTGATGAAACCATAAGTATACTTGCACAAGCTTAAGAAGGTGTGCAGTCATGATGACATTGATCTCCAAGTTAAAAGTAAAATATGGTAGATGCAAAATTTTAACAAAATTTTATCTGGGCTGTTAATTTGAAACCATTGAAACATTTTTTATGAAACCTATACTTACACTATGTGTCAATGGATGGTTTCTAAGTTGTCAAAATTGAAACATCATCCTATAAAGTTAGAGTCAGATCAAAGCTTGCTTTTCCAATCTTATCTGAAAACATATGTATGTAATAAGTATGTTTATTGAAATACTGTTTAAACTGAACATAGAAAATTGTATAGGTTGGACATTATTATTGTATCTTATTGTTTCAGTTGCACACAGTATATATGGTATTTTT
>NW_018471877.1:0-724 GCF_002113885.1 Mizuhopecten yessoensis
TTTTTTTTGTCAATGCCTGATATGTAAACACGTTTGTATATCCTATCCCTGTCCATCTTCCATTCAAATGTAATTGTTTTATCATCAAGATTGCCTCATTCCAATTTACTGTATACATTTTCGTGCTGAAAACAAATTTTCAGTATTTAAATGTTAATATTCATGTTCAAGTAATTGTTAATAAGTGCTACTTTATTTGAAATTTCAAGGGAAAAAGTATGATTATTGAAAACAGTATTTTACATTTTTAATTTATATTTATATGTAAATATTATATCAAGTGTAAACATTTTAAACTTTCAAAAAGGGTAAGACAAAACAGATGGACCACAAAACCTCAATTGATTCTATAAAAAAATATTGTATCACCTCGTTTCATTACTGAATATTTGGCAATCATGTATAACAAAGTAATATAATACAGTCACTTATATTACATGATCCAGGTACCTATATCTGGCATGCTGCCCATGATTGATTGGCGTTGGGAAAACGCCACACCACAGCTTAACGCAAACGTCAACAGCAAGGCTTGACAGATCAACAAAGCCCTTATCACTGTAGCACATCCACAACATTCACTACATCCGACACTCGGCATTCGCCCGGAAAGGACAGATCCAAGAACATCTACTTAGCAGAGATGGTTTCCACCTCAGTTTTAAGGGAACAACCCGTATCGTCAACGATCTTCTTGCCGGAGTTGCCAACATCAGAACCACTA
>NW_018471878.1:0-724 GCF_002113885.1 Mizuhopecten yessoensis
ACACAAATAATACAGACACACACGAAACGTACAATAAGAATACACGCGATCGTGACAATGGTAACAGCTATAATTATGGTAATCATCATTAGCATATGTGTTTTTATCTAAATAAAATCCTATTCTTCAATGATAAGGGGAGGTAAGGCAAATAACATATATATATTTTTACTGAACATGTTTGATAGTTGACACAAGAGGAAAATCTGCAAAAAACTGATACACTCATATCTCTAGTTTGTGAAATTTTTATCTGTGTATATTTAATAATTCCCTTGTTTTAGGTAAATATCGTGAAAGTTTAGAGCTACAAAATAATCTTCTATACAGTAAAGCTACCTAACTGTGACACTGTGACCAAACATTATCTTGTGATGTTTGTTTGGAGTTCATTCATTAACTGACAACAAATCTAAAAGGTACACAAGAATGCTTGAATTGGTAACATTTAAATAATCCTTAATTCGGAAATAATTAATTATTGATAAAGTGAGTTAAGAAAAAGTAAGGGAGATAACTAACACAAATCATATCAATAATTTGTAAGAAAGGTAGTATTCATCCTTAACGCCCAGACTCTAGTAGAACAATTTGAGCTGTAAACCTGATGAATGTTAGCCCCATAGATTTTAATTTCATCTGAATAATTCCCATATTCTGCTTTTTAAGTACTGAGGATATTAATAAGTACATTTGTGGTAACTACTTGGTACATTTGTAGTAA
>NW_018471879.1:0-724 GCF_002113885.1 Mizuhopecten yessoensis
ATCAATCCATTCATTCATGTGTGAAGAAATAGTGAGCAATACTCATATTCTGATGTGATTCTATGCAGATTTTCCATACATGATACAGAGGATATTATATCTTTGTTTAAATGTGTCTCAATCCTTTTGTTGAAATCAAACATGTCAGGACTCTGGGGGACATCATTACCGACGTGCCCGATGAATCACCGGACGTCTAAAATTAATTTATATTGTTAATCCCTTCAATTTACATATTGTTTCTATACTTAAATTTAGAGTCGATAAAATAATGTGAAATAGAATACCTAAAACCATTAGATAACCCAAGTTAAATGCAAAAAACGTCACAAATGTTTTTGAAATGATGGGTTTTCTGGCCATAAAAAACATGTTAGTTGATACTTTGTGACATGAGTTCTTATTAGTATGCAAATTAACTCAACATGGTCATTTTGTAATTGACATATAAATGGTGAATGACAGTGATGTCATTTCTATACAAGAATTGTAAAAGTACTTATAAGAATAAACATGGTCAAAATTTAGACTAAAGCACTGTACAGAGTTTTTATACATATTTGTAGAAAATTTCCTTCAACAAACATGAGACAGCACTATTTTTACTGTTACATTAAAACACCTCAAATAACATATCAAATGCTACTTAGCATATTTTTATGATGATCCAGGCCTTACAAAAGACAATAATCACAGTGGGGGGCCAGTTTTCCGTTAGGAAGGC
>NW_018471880.1:0-724 GCF_002113885.1 Mizuhopecten yessoensis
GCTAATATCCTTTAACTACATTTTGAATACATATCATCAATAAAAGTTTCAAAATTAATTTGTTGTCGATTTCTTTATTCGTTGTATTTGATATAAATTTTCAAATGCCTGGTTAAAACGTATTTTCCTTCTTTTAAAAACGAGCAGGATATATTGAAACTCATTTACGCTTTTAAGCATCGAATTGTTACAATCCGATGTCGACAGATGACGTGGGGACTCTTTAACAATGGTTTATCACGGTAGCGTGACATATGACTATATAATACATATTATATTTAAAGATAAAATAAAATCTGTTTTTATATGGGAGGATAACAGTGTGTATCTCATTCTATTTTAGTATACGCATACTGTGAGAAAATCGTATTAAGCATACCAAAAATATGTAAAATACGTTTGGGTGTACAATATTATCCGTGTTGCATAGGCAAAATATTGAATTTGTGATTCCCTAGCCGTCATGTTGAGATATTTCTTCCGCGATCCATCACGCCTGATTATTTCAATAAGGTCTGGTCTCATTCAGCAAGAAGTAGTAATTCAAATACAGCTAGTACTAGAGACATTGTCAAGTAAAGTTTTCATAATGTGAAAGTGAAGATGTTCATTTTCGTCGATATTTATTTGCAAGATATTTACCAAAATTGAAAGCTTACTACTAAGCTGTACGATAAGTATGGCTATTTCGATTTCTCGGTCGTTAATATTCCCTTTCTTAATA
>NW_018471881.1:0-724 GCF_002113885.1 Mizuhopecten yessoensis
CTTCAATGTTTGTTCACAAAACAAGAAGCAACCAAGACCAACACACAGGCTCAATACACACTACCATACTCGATCATACTGTCATCTACAAACTACTCTTGTTATTCTTACATGTTCTTTTTCAGAATCGATTTGAGACTGAGTTGTGTCCTGTTAACCTGTTGACATGTGTTTACTGGCCGAACTGGAATGTCTTTCACTCTACACAAGGTGATATAAACTCATTTAATAAATTCCCCTAGTATTGATACACTGACAGCTTCTTTCCATCAACATTTTGATACATATAGAGTACTCGACTCTGACAATTTCCCATTGTAACATTTATATAGTTTGACAAAACAGGCACCAGTGATTCTTCTGTAGAGCTCTCACAGTTCCTGGTGTGGAATTCATTGTCTCCTAAACAATAGTTTACGTTGAATTTCTGCACTAACATCAGGTATAGTAAGCTTCTCTTTATGTTTACAATATGTAATTCTCAGGATAAATTATATTTTTAAAGGAATTGTTAACCTCGAAGGTGTACTTTCAAAGTTAACTTTCCTTCTCAATTTCAAAATTTCCATATGTCTTCAAAATAAACAAAGTTTTATCAACAATCAGACAAAACATTAACAGTGAAGACAGTGAGGTTATAGACTTTCATAGCCTGACAAACATCAACGCTTACCTTTATTTTCACAACTCGAGCCCGGCCAATATTATGTGTACACTGCTTCTT
>NW_018471882.1:0-724 GCF_002113885.1 Mizuhopecten yessoensis
TACATCATGAATCAATACAGTAAATAAAAACTAGAACTACTCAGTAAGCACATATTTAAAGAAGTAGTAAGTCGACATGGAAAACATAACACAGTAAATAATTACTGCACCATGTCGTCACGTCATGTCGTCACGTCATCCATGTCGGACTCATTATTGGTACTAAAGGTCAAACGATTGAAAATCAAAATCCTGGGTGTTCCAAGATGTATCAAAAGGCGTAATAGGAAAGATGCTAGTAAACCCCCTTTACGCCATACCTCTTTAAATCCTTTGACTTCAACATACATTCTAGCTATAAGGCAAACGTTGAAGTCTGAGGTTCAAACAGCAGAGACAACTCCCTTCACGATCAATGACGACAGGTGTTTGATACACGAGTAGCCGTGATGACCAGTGACAAATTGTATTTATGTTTCAAATTTATTCCTGATGGGATACACTGTTGCAACATCGAGGGTGTGACTATTGTTTATGCGTACCAATTCAAAGAAGAGATATGCCATCCTTTTTGTGTGTGAATGCATATACTTGCGACTGGTCCGTTAGAGTCACGTTCGTGAAATAATGTCTTCGACAAGATAAATGATTGGCAGCTTATGTCAAGATATGCCTCTAAATGTTATTAACCTTAAATAAATTCAGAAGAGTGACTATAGACAAAATCCCGGCATCCTTTTCTGCATACCTTGATCAACTAGATGGAAACCTTAGAGTTTCCTAT
>NW_018471883.1:0-724 GCF_002113885.1 Mizuhopecten yessoensis
CGGCGTTGTTATGTACCCCGGTCATCGTTTTGGCGTTCTGATGTAACCCGGTCATCTTAACCTTTTTTGTACGTACCCCTGTCATCTATACGGTGTTGTTATGTACCCCGGTCATCGTTTTGGCGTTTTGATGTACCCCGGTCATCTTTATCTCGTTTGTACATACCCCGATCATCTGTACGGTGTTGTCATGTACCCCGGTCATCGTTGCGGCGTTGTTATGTACCCCAGTCATCTTTTTCGCGTTGCTGTATATCACGGTCATCTGTACGGTGTTGTCAAGTACCCCGGTCATCTGTATGATGTTGTCATGCACCCCGGTCATCTTTACGGCGTTGTTATGTGTACCCCGGTCATCTGTACGGTGTTGTCATGTACCCCGGTCAACGTTTTGACGTTCTGATGTACCCCGGTCATCTTTACCTCGTTTGTATGTACCCCTGTCATCTGTACGGTGTTGTTATGTACCCCGGTGATCGTTTTTGCGTTCTGATGTACCCCAGTCATCTTTACGTTGTTGTTATGTACCCCGGTCATCTTTACGGTGGTGTTATGTACCTGGTCATTCTTACGGTGTTGTTATGTACCCAAGTCATATTTACGACGTTGTTATGTACCCCGGTCATCTTCACGGCGTTTTTATGTACCCGGTCACCTATACAGTGTTGATATGTACCCAAGTCATCTTTACGGCGTTGTTATGTACCCCAGTCATCTTTACGGT
>NW_018471884.1:0-724 GCF_002113885.1 Mizuhopecten yessoensis
TCTGCCGACATGTTATCAATTTAACCCATACAGTGAGCGGGCCTATCATCCTCTGTTCTGACAACATGTTATCAATTTAAACCTTCCATTCAGAGGGCCTACCTTCCTTAGTTCAGCCGACTTGTTTCTCTTCTAGTAGTTCTTATATTGGCGATAAACATATTGCTAGATTACTGGTTCAATTAACAGTGAAAGCAAAAGTGTGTTTCGTTTCCTACTTCAAACCATTGTTACAAGGCCTCAGATTCCTAGGTAAATGTTTAGTTTTTTTCCAGTTCACAGCTCAAGCTCACGTGCAAATAATCTAAAACTTGTTAAATGCTTCCTTCAATTATGGTCCTTTTCTACCAGAAAGTTCCTGATTTAACATTCTTGTAAAAAAATAATATGTTGCTGTCACTAAGTCTTGTTAATCTGTAAACAATAATTATTTCATGTTTCTAAGATTTCTTTTATTTATTTATTAATAGAAACACTGACGTTTACAGTAAAAACAAATCAGATAATTTTCATTGTTTATATTACATATGTTACAGTACTATACATATGTATGAGCGACATGTAAAGTTAGTTGAGAGAACTAAAACCAGTCGTTACTTTTATAAAGCATTATTCTTAATCAGTAGCATCCTCCAGTACACGTTCAAAGAAATCCAGGTGAATTTGTTCAGTAATTTATTAATTCATGTGTGGTAGTCAAATGTAGAGGTCGTATCACTAGACC
>NW_018471885.1:0-724 GCF_002113885.1 Mizuhopecten yessoensis
AACTGGCGTTAAAGCAGAGCCCAACTGTCCCATTATTTTCTATAAGGGCAGTGCAATATTTTATATGTGATACCATTTTGTCATTGATCTTGCTCACATTATTAAAAACATTTTTCTAGTTCTGTTGATTTGCATCAACACAAAACATAGAAAAACGGATATGTCTGCAAGCGTCCAAGAAATAAGGAATGTTTGGATGAAAAAGGTATGGACTTTATTAAATCGTAAATTATTTGAATGTTAATCCATGAGGTGTTTTTTTTACAGCCATTTCTACTGGCATGATAATCATTTTCACGGTGTCCATACTATTAAATATACCTTGTAAATGACACAGGTAAGTCGTATGCCGGTATTGGAATAGGAATACTATATGTATTTTTTTCTTCTCCGAAGTGATGACCATTACTGGACCTGACGAGGTGAAATACCAGGAAACGTTGACATTGACGTGTACCACACCGGATCCAGCCCTGCTACCGCTGTCATGGTTCTCCATGGGGTACAGATCTAGAGACATGGTCCAGGTAGAACCGGACGCTGGCAGATGGAAGCACAGAACGACAATTATTACACTAACCAACCCCGATAATGTCACGTCGAGTGTTTTACAAATTGAAGATTGCTCCTTACGAGACGAGAGCAAGTATGAGTGCCGTTCGAGGGTTCAGGAGGACACAAATACTACCATTTCTGCGCGGCACTTTGTGTCCGTTCCTAATGG
>NW_018471886.1:0-724 GCF_002113885.1 Mizuhopecten yessoensis
CATTTTAAACAGCATTGAAACCAGTCATATTGTTACTCGTAACTTCTTTATATAATTTTGTTGACATGTACTCGTTTCTACATTGTTTAAACTTTTTTAATAACAAGCTTTCCCTTACAGTCATTTGCAGACACGCACACGGACGACAATGACGATATCAACATCACACTCAGTACGTACGACTCCACTCTTCGGATTTTAGTTAACAGTAATAGGACATTAGACCAGCTGATAAATGTTGTGATAAACTTCTTGATCTTTTTCTCTTTTCTACCAAATACGCACTCAGTTTGATGTTTCTATAGTATAAGTAATGCATGGGTTTCATGTACACAGACAGGGGAATGTTTCTGGAGAAAAAAACTCGGTATTATAGGACTACTTGGCCTCTCTGGACCTAGTCTACGCGATGACAAAATTGAGATGTGAAATGGTATGTTATCAGAGTTTAAGTAATATGATTAATACACATATAATAAATAACACATTATACAAGTAAGTTATATTTTTGCAATTTTTAAAAGCATTCTTCACGGACGAATGTTGTAAAATTTATAAATATATAGATATAACTCAGCTGGTATCATTAGCAACAACGAAATTAAATTTAAAATCGTTGCCATAGATATACACTCAGTATAATGCATGCTCACGATGTGTACGTTTGTTACGATACATTTTCTATATATTGTTTGTCTTAAAAGTTCTCAATGGAGTTTTTGGT
>NW_018471887.1:0-724 GCF_002113885.1 Mizuhopecten yessoensis
ACGTCCTTAAATGACCCTAGCTGTTAATAGGACGTTAAACTAAATAAAACCAAACCAAACTTCTCCTATCCCTATGTGAAAAAGCATTATTCTTGTACGCTATCATCATATTACGTAAGGTATCCAAATATCTTAGTTCTAATTAGTGGACTTTAATTAAGCTTTTATCTCGTTTTAGGAAATAATGGTCGTGATATTTCATCATGAAATTGTTGATAAAACCCCTTTATTTTTCATTTTTTCTTATTTTCTTTTAATTTACTAAATCTTACATCAGTATGGCATTTACAACGATGGTAGCAATACAGGTTTTTACCTATATTGTTTCTCCCAAACGTATCGAGGGACACTTTATTTGTATTTATACCCTAAGTCAACATGAGAAGGAATCTTATTTTTTACATTAAAAAGTTTCTCCTAAGGTCTTCGTCCTAACGATCACCTAACCACTAGAATATCTTAGCGTGTTCTGAAAATATTATTCCATGTGACGTCTTATAAAAAACTTTACTTTCCTTAAATTTGATTACTGGTTCTCATACCGTACAGTTGCAAATAAATACACGAAAATTTCTTCGAGTTATAAAAGCACTTAAGTCTGAACAATTTTTCGGGAAACGAATGACACCGCAATATTTCCCATACATACATCCCATAAATATATGGTGGCTGATATATGATTTGTCTTTTCGCTTTGTCGCCCGCGAAATAACGCCAAGCGAAA
>NW_018471888.1:0-724 GCF_002113885.1 Mizuhopecten yessoensis
CAAACATTGAAATGATAAACAAATTAAAAGGTCACAATATTTATACAAAATTCTATTCTATAAAGTAACGAAATTAGACATATCATACCAAATTATAAATGTACATTTTTTTTTATTTCTATCTGGACAGATTCTTTACCAGACAACTTCCAAATGAGTTCTGTTTCAAATGTTTTTATTTGCGCTTCATTAATTGTAGCTTTGTCAATATTACAAACGAATGTCTGATACATTATTACCACTATACCATGTCTTACACATGTGGTAAACATTCTCAATAATTGGGCAAAAACAGGATATTTTCACACTTACAGAGTCATGAGTTAGGTAGGTATCACAGTAATCACAGTAGTATCTGAAATATAGACAAGAGGAATTATTAAAAGTGACAAGCCATGCATGACCCATACAACTAAGGCAATGTGTTTCAAGAAAACTTACTAATTAATAAACAGAAGTAGAAAAATGGATGCAAGACAAAGTCACTATATATCATATATAGGTCAGTTGAAAATTCCAAAATCAATCGGAAGACTAGTATTCTAAATATTAAATGGTACACCCCTGAAGACACCCTGTAAAAATTGTGTTTGCCCTTGGCCTGGGTTGTTTCGCACTAATTTGTTTTGCCCTTAAAACTATTTTTCAGGGTACAGTACGCGTCAGGTGATTTGGTACTCAGTCGCCCACCGAGCGACAAATTTTAATCCCTGTCGCTCGTAGC
>NW_018471889.1:0-724 GCF_002113885.1 Mizuhopecten yessoensis
ATTCGGGTTATACTGTTTGACCAGTCTCGTTTGAGCAATCACTAGCCTTATCAGGTTTTTTAATTTATTGTTTTACCAAGCTAGAAGTCTGTATTTGTACATTTTTTTGAACTTGTACTTTTAAATAACGATGTACAATGTATGTTGTAGTAGTGTTAGCCGTCAGCTCGTGTGTCCGACTATCTCTGTGGTTTTTGGGACACGGGACCGCGTGTCCCTCTAACGATGTATGTTGTAGTAGTGTTACACGTCAGCTCGTCAAATTATGCTGAACACCTTTGTTTAGGTCCAAATATAGTTTGGGGGAAACGAGAATTAAGGTCACACTAGTATGTTAGCATCAGTTATCGTTTCTGATCTGTTACTAGTTGCTTCTCTTCTAGCTAATGATATCTGTCGGCTATTGTATTCTGGTGAGCTGTTATATAACTAAACAATATACATGTGAATATATAATTCTAAAATGCCGTTGCATGCACTAAAACGTGTCTTCAGTGTCGTGCTACGACAGACACGGAAAGGTCAGACATTGCGTACCAACATGATCACATTTTAACGAGGTATACCACCAACACAGGACGACATACCAAACGCCAGACACTGGTTAAATAACCATTGCTTTATTTTATTTCATTTATTTAACACGTTTCACCATCAACAAAATAAACCCTCCATGGCCAAACAGTAGACCCTTGGTAAACAGTAGACCCTTGGTAAACAGTAG
>NW_018471890.1:0-724 GCF_002113885.1 Mizuhopecten yessoensis
CTCTCTTCGACTTTCATGAACAGTCGACAGTTCTGCAGCCCCTTCTGGCCGTAAACCTTGAGGGCATGTCGTTTGACGGGGTCGGATTCCGTGGGGTGTACAAACACCTTCAGCAGCTCCTCCAGGGTAAGATGCTCAGACAATCTACAACAGTTACAAACATTTCAGGGTGTGGCTTTCCCATGTTTCACCACTCAAAACACTCACATGTGATAAATGATACTCATTAAATGAAATATCCAACAATTCCACCATTGATCAATCTCTAAATTCTTTTAAATTACTCAATAACAACTTAACTCTCTAAAAGAAAAGCTAAGACTATTCATTAAAACTAACAAAAGTTTAATAGAAAATGAAACCTTGTAAACCAGTGAACCTTTTTCTTAAAAAAACCCTATAACCTTAAGAAAACCTTGTAAACCTTAAAAAATACTGTTTACCAGGTAGCACAGTTCCTGTACTAAAACTCAAAGTTAATTCAACTGGATGGATCAAAAGTGGTCCTTCACACCAGAGTTATATACCTTTTAGATGTAAATTTGGCTTTAGATTGTGGAAACAGCCACTGAACATTCCAAAATATGGTCTGTAACCTGAAAAACAAAAACATATTATGTTGTCTTGTTGTTTGATGTATATAAACCATAAGGCTTGACTGATCATAAATGAAGTGGACAGCTAGTACATCACATAGTCATCGAAACGTAACAAGTTAAACAAA
>NW_018471891.1:0-724 GCF_002113885.1 Mizuhopecten yessoensis
CCCCCCCCCTACACCACCACCACCACCACAATTAAACTGCATATTGTGTTTACAGACACATAGCTGCCTATAGACTAGTTCGCAGGTGCATCCACTGACTTACCTAGTTAGTGTTACCTAACACGCTGACCTCACGTTTTAATTACTTAACATATGGCCTTTTAAACCTATTTCTGGAACACGTCAGCAATCTACCTGCCTACCTGCACACATATTATATAGAGTTACAACATCAAACACATAGCTCTAAAGCACACCAAGTGCCGTATCCGGGCCGTCCCAGGCCCCTCCGGGCGAGGCATTCCCTGGCCTCTCTCTCCGGAGGCTCACACTACCGAACCTCGAATCCCCGTCTCTCAACTCTTGACTCTCAATCTCCCTCGAAACTACAAGACTACTTCATATACCTTCCCCAAGTACTCTTAACAATCTATACAATCTATACAAAATTAACTATCCATGAGTAGGTCCCACCTATTGCATAATGAGGCACGTGCAGCAGTTTAATCTTTGTTCTAATTTATCTTCAAAGCTGACTTTCTCCTTCCAAAACAACAATACTAGATGTACCATATATGGGAATGGCAGTTACCCTGTCTGTTTTTGGGAGTTCTCACTCTTGATTCTGTCTTATTTAAATTTCATACATTATTCAATTTTAGTAAAATTACTCTGAACGCCTTAGTTTAGGTCCAAATATAGCTGTTACAAATTATCAGGTCCC
>NW_018471892.1:0-724 GCF_002113885.1 Mizuhopecten yessoensis
TGTTATCAATCAGACATGATTTGAGTAACACATGTCGTGTTATCAGTCAGACATGATTTCAGTTACACATGTCGTGTTAGCAGTCAGGAATGATCTAAGTTAAACATGTTGTGTTATCAGTCAGACATGATCTAAGTCACATAACTCGAGTTATCAGTCAGACATGATCTAAGTTAGACATGTTGTGTTATCAGTCAAACATGATCTAGTTATACATGTCGAGTTATGAGTCAGACATGATCTCAGTTACACATATCGTGTTTTCATTCAGGCATGATCTGAATTTAACATGTCGTGTGATACAATGTAAGTCAATCATTTTATGAATTACACATGTCGTGTTATCAATCACACATGATTTGAGTTACACATGTCCTGTTATCACTCAATCATGATTTGTGTTGCACATGTCGTGTTATCAGTCAGGCATGATTTCAGTTACACATGTCGTGTTATCAGTCATTAATGATTTAAGTTAGACATGTTGTGTTATCAGGCAGACATGATCTAAGTCACATATTTTGTGTTATCAGTCAGACATGATCTAAGTTATTCATGTCGTGTGATCAGTCACGCATGATCTGAATTATACATGTCGTGGGATCAGTCACGCATGATCTGAATTACATATGTCGTGTTATCAGTCAGACATGATCTAAGTTACACATCTCGAGTTATCAGTCAGACATTATCTATGTTACACATGTCGTGTTATCAGTCAGGC
>NW_018471893.1:0-725 GCF_002113885.1 Mizuhopecten yessoensis
TCAATATAACCGTACAATATGTTCTATCTATCTGTAGGTGTGTCTACTCCAACAGAATCAATATAACCATACAATATGTTCTGTCTATCTGTATGTGTGTCTGCTCAAACAAAAGCAATGCAACCATACAATATGTGCTATTTATCTGTATGTGTGTCTGTTCCAACAGAATCAATATAACCGTACAATATGTTTTATATATCTTTAGATGTGTCTGATCCAACAGAATCAATATAACCATACAATATGTTCCTATCTATCTGTATGTGTGTCCGCTCCAACAGAATCAATTTAACCGTATAATATGTTCTATCTATCTGTATATGTGTCTGCTCCAACAGAATCAAAATAACCATAGAATTTGTTCTATCTATATGTATGTGTGTCTGCTACAACAGAATCAATATAACCGTACAATATGTTCTATCTGTCTGTATGTGTGTCTGCTCCAACAGAATCAATATAACCATGAAATATGTTCTATCTATCTATATGTGTCGTTCCAACAGAATCAATATAACCGCACAATAAGTTCTATATATCTGTATGTGTGTCTGCTACTACATAATCAATATAACCTTACAATATGTTATATCTCTATGTGTGTGTATCTGCTCCCACAGAATCGATATAACCATACAATATGTTCTTTCTATCTGTATGTGTTACTGCTCCAACATAATCAATATAACCATAAAATATGTTCTATCTATCTATATGTGTGT
>NW_018471894.1:0-725 GCF_002113885.1 Mizuhopecten yessoensis
GGCCTCTACATCTCTATCCTCTATATCTCTATCCTCTACATCTCTATCGTCTACATCACTGGCCTCTACATCTCTATCCTCTACATCTCTGGCCTCTACAACTCTATCCTCTACATCTCTGGCCTCTACATCACTGGCCTCTCCATCTCTATCCTCTACATCTCTGGCCTCTACATCTCTATCCTCTACATCTCTGGCATCTACACCTCTATCCTCTACATCTCTATCCTCTACATCTCTATCCTCTACATCTCTATCCTCTACATCTCTATCCTGTACACCTCTATCCTTTACACCTCTATCCTCTACATCTCTATCTTCTACATCTCTGGCTTCTACATCTTTATCCTTTACACCTCTATCCTCTACATCTCTATCGTCTACATCTCTATCCTCTACATCTCTGGCGTCTACAACTCTATCCTGTACACCTCTATCCTCTACACCTCTATCCTCTACATCTCTATCTTCTACATCTCTGGCGTCTACAACTCTATCCTGTACACCTCTATCCTCTACACCTCTATCCTCTACATCTCTATCTTCTACATCTCTNACATCTCTATCCTCTACATCTCTATCCTCTACATCTCTATCCTGTACACCTCTATCCTTTACACCTCTATCCTCTACATCTCTATCTTCTACATCTCTGGCTTCTACATCTTTATCCTTTACACCTCTATCCTCTACATCTCTATCGTCTACATCTCTATCCTCTACAT
>NW_018471895.1:0-725 GCF_002113885.1 Mizuhopecten yessoensis
TTACTTTATGTATACCAATATGACATATTTAGTAACGCTTACTTTTTGTATTCCAATGTGACATATTTAGTAACGCTTACTTTATGTATACCAATATGACATATTTAGTAACGCTTACATTTTGTATACCAATGTGACATATTTAGTAACGCTTATTTTATGTATACCAATATGACATATTTAGTAACGCTTACATTTTGTATACCAATGTGACATATTTAGTAACGCTTATTTTATGTATACCAATATGACATATTTAGTAACGCTTACTTTATGTATACCAATCTGACATATTTAGTAACGCTTAATTCATGTTTACCAATTGGACATATTTAGTAACGCTTACTTTATGTATATTAATATGACATTTATAGTAACGCTTACTTTATATATACCAATGTGACATATTTAGTAACGCTTACTTCATATATACCAATATGACATATATTGTAACGTTTACTTTATGTATACCAATATGACATATTTAGTAACGCGTACTTCATGTATACCTATATGACATATTTAGTAACGCTTAATTCATGTTTACCAATTGGACATATTTAGTAACGCTTATTTTATGTATACCAATATGACATATTTAGTAACGCTTAATTCATGTTTACCAATTGGACATATTTAGTAACGCTTACTTTCTGTATACCAATTGGACATGTTTAGTAACGCTTTCTTTATGTATACCAATATGACATATTTAGTAACGCTTA
>NW_018471896.1:0-725 GCF_002113885.1 Mizuhopecten yessoensis
ACCCAATTGTTGTTATTGGTGTTCCATCAGATGTCATGGTTAACAGGTTTGTTCCGTCAGACGTCATGGTTGATCCAATGGTTGTTATTGGTGCTCCATCAGACGTCATTGTTGATCCACTGGTTGTTATTGGTGTTTCATCAGACGTCATTGTTGATCCACTGGTTGTTATTGGTATTTCGTCAGACGTCATTGTTGATCCCCTGGTTGTTATTGGTGTTTCATCAGACGTCATGGTTGACTCATTGGTTGTTATTGGTGTTCCATCAGATGTCATGGTTGACCCAATTGTTGTTATTGGTGTTCCATCAGATGTCATGGTTAACAGGTTTGTTCCGTCAGCGTCATGGTTGACTCATTGGTTGTTATTGGTGTTCCATCAGATGTCATGGTTGACCAAGTGGTTGTTAATGGTGTTCCATCAGAGGTCATGATTGATCCTATGGTGGTTATTGGTGTTCCATCGGACGTCATGGTTGATCCACTTGTTGTTATTGGTGTTCCATCAGATGTCATGGTTGACCCAGTGGTTGTTATTGGTGTTCCATCAGATGTCATGGTTAACAATGTTGTTCCATCAGACGTCATGGTTGATCCAATTGTTGTTATTGGTGTTCCATCAGACGACATGGTTGATCTACTGGTTGTTATTGGTGTTCCATCGGACGTCATTGTTGATACACTGGTTGTTATTGGTGTTCCATCAGACGTCATGGTTGATCCAG
>NW_018471897.1:0-725 GCF_002113885.1 Mizuhopecten yessoensis
TCAGTCAGCATTATCATTTCATGTGTCACTCTCAGTCAGCATTATGACTTCCTGTATCACTCTCAGTCAGCATTATCACTTCCTGTGTCACTCTCAGTCAGTATTATCACTTCCTGTGTCACTCTCAGTCAGCATTTTCACTTCCTGTGTCACTCTCAGTCAGCATTATCATTTCATGTGTCACTCTCAGTGATCACTTAATGTGTCACTCTCAGTCAGCATTATGACTTCTTGTGTCACTCTCAGTCAGCATTATGACCTCCTGTGGCACTCTCAGTCAGCATTATCACTTCCTGTGTCCCTCTCAGTCAGTATTATCACTTCCTGTGTCACTCTCAGTCAGCATTTTCACTTCCTGTGTCACTCTCAGTCAGCATTATCACTTCCTGTGTCACTCTCAGTCAGCATTATGACTTCCTGTGGCACTCTCAGTCAGCATTATCACTTCCTGTGCTACTGTCAGTCAACGGAATCGCATACTATGTTACTGTCAGTCAGTTTAATAACACTACATCAGAGTAAGGGGACATGTAATCACATACTGTGTTACTGTCAGTCCATATACTCACATACTGTGAAACTGTGTGTCCATATAATCACATACTGTGTAACTGTCTGTCCATGTAATCACATACCGAGTAACTGTCAGTCCATATAATCACATACTGTGTAACTGTCTATTCATATAATCACATACTGTGTAACTGTCTGTCCATGTAATCACA
>NW_018471898.1:0-725 GCF_002113885.1 Mizuhopecten yessoensis
TAATCGCTAGCCGTGGGCTCGCCAGGAATAACGACATATGCCACATGCGCTTTCACATAGTTCATATAGCCCTATAGTATATAGACTGTCCATATGATTTGCCATATATGGACACTATCAATAATGCATGCAAGTGTTCGGCCGGGTAGGTTAAGTTATGTGCATTGTCTGTGAGTATCCTTATGTTGCCAAACATTGTTGTATGAATAAATATGAAGGAATGTATATTGTTATATAGACAGCATCTAGGATAAATTCATACACATGTAGGGGTCGCTAAAATTTAATCTGTATAGATTCTATTTGATAATTTTAATTTACACCCGCGAAAAACATTTCAAGCCCGCATACATAAACAGCTTAATGGTATTTTTGAGTTACTTTTTTTTCTAAGATTTTTTTTCTAANGAATAAATCAATTATGCAGTTGTTGTATCATCCTCAACGCACATCGACTACAACATTTTCTGCGGATTTCTCCAAAATCAGTTTGAAACAGTGGGATTACACCAAAAAATAACGTTTTGTTAGTTTGTTTTGTACTTCAAGGGCAATATTAAGTTGAACATTCTGACTGAAAAAAGGGAACACATCATTTCACGTTATGGTAAATAGGCATGCTGAGTAACTTTTCAAACCACAGTGTTGTTGTCTATAGTTATTCAAATGACCTTGAAAGTATTGTGTTGAAAGAATAGATAATGACATCAGGTCACGAAAATAGA
>NW_018471899.1:0-725 GCF_002113885.1 Mizuhopecten yessoensis
AGATCATCACTACGTGTTATCGTAAGAGGCGACTAATGTGTTTTTTATTTGAGGTTTAATATCCTCGCAACAGCCAGGGTCATAAGATGACAGGTAGAATATAACACAGAAGAAAACCATCGATTCTTAAAGGGGCCCCACATTAGTTTTGTAATATGAAGGCGGTCGCCCATCCAACTACTGACCACGCTCGACTTTGCTGATCGGGTCCCCGAGTTATGCCAGCAAGGCAGTATTTCCCCTCCTACACCTTAGCTTTAAAAGTTGGTGTTAGTATCATGTTTGATAAACAGTCTCAAAAAGTTAAGTTAAACAGGCGTTTGTATACAATGGTACTTTGAATGAGCAATGGTGTAATTTCCATATCAACATTTATAAAATTGTTTCTTATGATCTTTGTATAAATCTTTTAAAAGTTGATAACCCTATTGCGTCACTTAGTTCATAAAAAACGTACTGTAGGCTGCTTTTTTATTCATATTTTTTTTTAAAACAGTTCCATTTTTATAGATTCAAATGAGGATTTCGATAAAAATAGAAAGAAAACATACAAACAAAAATAACCACTGATCGTACTTTTTTGTACGTTCATGGGCTCATTTCACCCTTCATACTTACAACTCTTGTTTGACGTCAAAATAACAGATCTATTCCTATGCCTTTCATATGTCCTATTGGTCATCTGATATCATGCTGCCATGAGTTAACGGGCACATTTTGTATAT
>NW_018471900.1:0-725 GCF_002113885.1 Mizuhopecten yessoensis
CTATATTGATCGTGTATCTTGTGTGATCACCTGTCTGTGTTGATCCTATATCTTGTGTGATCACCAGTCTATAATAACCATACATCTTGTGTGATCGCCTGTATATGAAAACCATACATCTTGTGTGGTCACCTGTCTATGTTGATCTTATCCTTGTGTATTCACATGTCTATATTGATCGTATATCTTGTGTGGTCGCCTGTCTATGTTNACATCTTGTGTGATCGCCTGTATATGAAAACCATACATCTTGTGTGGTCACCTGTCTATGTTGATCTTATCCTTGTATATTCACAGGTCTATATTCATCGTATATCTTGTGTGTTCGCCTGTCTATGTTGATCTTATCTCTTGTTTGGTCGCCTGTCTATGATAACCATACATCTTGTGTGATCACCTGTCTATGTTGATCGTATATCTTGTGTGATCGCCTGTCTATGTTGATCTTATCTCTTGTGTGGTCACCTGTCTATGTTGATCTTATCTCTTGTGTGATCACCTATCTATGATAGCCATACATCTTGTGTGGTCACCTGTCTATGTTGATCTTATCTTTGTGTAGTCACATGTCTATATTGATCGTGTATCTTGTGTGATCACCTATCTATGTTTATCTTATCTCCTGTGTGGTCACCTTATATGGTACCATACATCTTTCGTGATCACCTGTCTATGTTGAGCTTATCTCTTGTATGATCACCTATCTATGATAACCATACATCTTG
>NW_018471901.1:0-725 GCF_002113885.1 Mizuhopecten yessoensis
GCCCCACCCATCAGCCCCTGGGGGTCAGTCAGGGCTTAAATGTGCATACTATCAAACCGCTATCTATTACTGATAATGCTAACCCAAATCGAATTACTTCCAATGGAAATTAAACAAAGGTTGGTCCAAAATGTGATTTCCCTATATAAACTATAGTAAAGTTTACCCCCCTCCCCAGGTGGAAACATGAGACCCCAGGGTCATGAAATTCACAATTTTGGTAAAGCACCTTAAGACCATTTCATCTATGAAGAGTATTTGATTCTACCATATCTGGGTCTTGAGAAGAAGATTTTTGAAATTTCAGTCAATTCAACCCTTTTTGGCCCCACCCATCAGCCCCTGGGGGTCAGTCAGGGCTCATATGTGCATACTATCAAACTGCTACCTATTACTGGTAATGCTAACCAAAATTAAATTACTTCCAATGGAAATTAAACAAATGTTGGTCCAAAATGTGATTTCCCTATATAAACTATAGTAAAGTTTACCCCCCTCCCCAGGTGGAAACATGAGACCCCAGGGTCATGAAATTCACAATTTTGGTAAAGCACCTTAAGACCATTTCATCTATGAAGAGTATTTGATTCTACCATATCTGGGTCTTGAGAAGAAGATTTTTGAAATTTCAGTCAATTCAACCTTTTTTTGCCCCACATTAAAAGAGCACCTTAAGACCATTTCATCTATGAAGAGTATTTGATTCTACCATATCTCGGTCTTGA
>NW_018471902.1:0-725 GCF_002113885.1 Mizuhopecten yessoensis
CAAAACGGGAGACTTGTGGGAAAACGGCCCAAGAAACTGTCATTCGATGCAAAGAAGTACTTTTATGTATACAGTTTTCATTTGAAAATACTTTTCATGACAATTAAACTGTATTAAGCTTTATTGCCTGCTGATTATCGTCACTTTGACAATTTGACTCGTTCACCTCTGAACTTTCATAATGAACTATTCCTACCTTTGAATTGGAAGAGTTCAAATGTGTCTTCATGATCAGGGGTGAATGAGTTAAAGGTAAGAATAATAAACTTTCCTGATTTACGTGCCATGTGACGCTATTTATTTGGATATCATTATCAAGTCTTTAAAAAAAACTAATGCTAGTTTGGAGAAGAAATTTAATCAGAACCCTTGTTGACTCAAAGATATTTCAACTATGCTTATTTTCTGCCGATATTGATCCTTTATGCCCAAATATTTGCCAAAATACCGAAAGTCTGGCTTTCAGGGTTACACAGTAACGCCTGTTCAAGGGCCTACGCAACTCTGATGGTATTTTGCATTTATTTTATAGAACCACGCGCCCGAAATATTAAATTGTGTTAGATATGAAAAGTTGATAGATATCTACAGGGGCAGATCTAGGATTTCCTAAAAGGGGGGTCCGAGAAATTTTCCTCAATAGTCAACGGTGTGCTGCCAAAGGGAGCAGTCCAAGCGCCTAGCGCGAGGAGGGGGAGGGTACGGGAGGGGGGGTTTGGGGGATC
>NW_018471903.1:0-725 GCF_002113885.1 Mizuhopecten yessoensis
CTTTGGTTTGGTATTATATTGTTTAACGTCATATTAATGTGCCTCCATTTATGTTGTGTAAGCGAACATGTGTGTAAGTGTGCTGGAGACAGGGTATGTTGGTATACCAGTCCTTTGGTTTGGTATTATATTGTTTAACGTCATATTAACGTGTCTCCATGTATGTTGTGTAAGCGAACATGTGTGTATGTGTGCTGGAGACAGGGAATGTTGGGATACCAGTCCTGGAATAACTACCATCAGTTTGGAATCGTCAGGGTGACATCTACCCCCTGGAGACCAAGCTTTACTACAATCACCTGATGTGAATATCACAAAGAGGAAAACCACAGAAAGGGTGCTTGGAAGGTTTTATCAATAAATATAAATTGTAAAAGATTATCAAACTTCCTTTCCCAGAGCCATTAAGCATGGGAACCGAGTATTTTTTCTGTTGAAATCAGCTTAGAAGTTATGTTACTGTAGTCATTTCGTCGATTTCAGTGCTTCATCGTCAAGTTTATAAAATAACATTTGCATGTCGTCAGACTATTTGAATGTTAATATAAACAAAACTATTCTTTACAGAAAATATGTACTGTTGAGATGTCTGTATATCTGGGCCCATATTCATGAAACCGTTCTCATGCTAAAGAATGGATTTTGTGCTCAAGCCTAATTTCTTGTTTCGGTTATGAATTAATACTTTTGTCCATGATTTGGAAAAAGGGATCAGGTAACTGAAT
>NW_018471904.1:0-725 GCF_002113885.1 Mizuhopecten yessoensis
CTGTAAATGAATATCATGTATGAGGAAGACTAGAAGCTGATGTTACAAAAAAGCCAAATTATACAAGAATTGATTTATGGACAAAGTGTATGCCAGGTCTCATCCTGGTACCCCCTGTTTGCAAGTATATATATATTTGTTTTCATGTGCGACTATATACATTATCTTCAATATATTTTTTCAGTCGGTACTTCGGTATTGCATATGAAATAGGACATATTACATCTGATTTCGTGATGACCTAAGCAGTATTGTGGATAAAATCCTATACACAATGCAATTCAAACAAGAGGCCCTGAGGGTCTGTATCGCCCGCCTGGATAATAAAACAACAATAGAAAATTATACTTATTACATATAATACTGCAACTATTTCCAAATATTGGCTCTCTCTCTTTCCCTCTCTCAGAAACCCCTGTCCCACATTAGGTCCCTTCTTTCTGCCTCCAAGAATTGGGGTTGGTTTTAAACATTAACCTCAGTTAACTCATTGGGCTTGCCCCTGTGGCCCAAAAAGCAACCCTTTGAACAAAATTTGGTCCCACTTGCCCAATGATGCTCGGGACATAAATTGGTTAAAATCCCACCAATAGTACAGAAGCAGAAGGATTTAAAAAAAAAATAACCTCGGATTCTCTTTTTGGGCCACGCCCCTCTGCACCCAGAGGGGCCACACTATCCGTTTTTACAAAATTTACTCCCCTTTGCCCAAGATGATCCAGGCC
>NW_018471905.1:0-725 GCF_002113885.1 Mizuhopecten yessoensis
ATTTTCATGTAAAGCATCACATGTGATAAGCATCCTTTAAGATACTTAGCCATACAAGTTTAGTTGACGTACAAGTTACTTAGTAACTGACCTGAACCAATCTTCTTAACCTGGTCACTGAAGTGGAAAATGTTGGTCAGAACCAGCATCCGAAGCATTGCATGTGATTAGCACTGTTAGATACTTAAGCCATGCAAGTTTCGTTGATTTAGTACAAGTTACTTAGTAAGTGACCTAAACCAAACTTCTTAACCATAGTGCAGATGGGGCCTGACCTCAACTACTCTTCTTAACCTGGTCAGTCCAGCGGGAAATGTAGGGCAGAAGCAGCATCCGATGTGATAAGCATCCTTAGATACATAACCCATGAAAGTTGAGTTGATGTGGTATAATTGATAACTTGGAAACTGAGCTTAACCATTTTTCTTAACCTTAGCGCAGACAGACAGACGGATGGACAGACAGATGGGAATCGCCAATTTATCAGCCCCGATTGTGTTGCAATATAGACAAAAACATCTACGGCCATTTCATTTTTAACCTTGTAGTCGAGGTTTCTCTTTCAGGTTTTTAAGATTTTCAACAATACTTCTAGCATTTTTTTCTAATACACCACTTACCTGTAAACTGTTGGTGAACCGCAGACACTGCACTGAGGACTTGTGGGCATTCAGGACTTGGACAGGCGTGTCACCTTGTCGAAGGTCGTAGATGTATATTTTGCC
>NW_018471906.1:0-725 GCF_002113885.1 Mizuhopecten yessoensis
GAAAAACGTATTCATTACAGTGCTTGGCGATAAAGACGTCCTTCGATTGCAAAAGTTCGGGAAGGAAACGTATTCATTACAGTGCTAGGCGATAGAGACACCCTTATGAACGATTGCATAGGTACGGGAAGGAAACGTATTCATTAAAGTGCTAGGCGATAGAGATGCCCTTATGAACGATTTCATAGGTACGGGAAGGAAACGTATTCATTACAGTGCTTGGCGATAGAGACGTCCTTCGATTGCATAGGGACGGGAAGGAAACGTATTGATTACAGTGTTAGGTGATATAGATGTCCTTATGAACGATTGCATAGGTACGGGAAGGAAACGTATTCATTACAGTGTTAGGTGATATAGATGTCCTTATGAACGATTGTATAGGTACGGGAAGGAAACGTATTAATTACAGTGCTAGGATAGAAATGATACCATAAAACACAGTTGTGCAACCGTATTTTTGGTAGATATCACGTCACACTAGGACGGTGTGACGTAGCAGAGATACCAAGTATCATTACCTTGTTTTATGACAGAGATATACACTTGTACTGTGTTTTGTGGCAGATATACCACATTACACAATCGTGTTTTATGGCAAAGATATTGCGTAACACTAGTACTTTGTGGCGGAGATTTCATGTTACACTACTGTTATGTGGCAGAGATACAACGTTACGCTTCTGTACGTTAAGGCAGATATATCACGTTACACTTCCGTGTTT
>NW_018471907.1:0-725 GCF_002113885.1 Mizuhopecten yessoensis
AACAGCAGATCATGCTAGATGAAGCAATAATCTGCCAAGGACTTATCACCCGGACGGGGCCCTGGTAAGACAGACTAACTATAAACTCTAGTATAATATACATAATATATATCCATTTATTAAGTTCATAATGAACAATTGATTACCATCTTTGTACATTATTACAGATTATCAATAGAAGTGACTATTGTGTAAATATATATTTTACATGCTCTCTCTTCCGAGAGACATGAATGAGAAATAAACCATTCTCGAACAACGGAGGACTTGTGTGTTTTAATTGAACACGCCGAAGGTCTTACAAGTAGATCAACGGATGCGCGACTTGACGAGATATCGGAAATCCTGAAGTCTTTGATTACCGAGGATGTTCTAGATCGAAAGCTGGAGAAACTTCGGATTGACATTCAACTCGAACATGCAGAGCGTATAGAAACCCTGGAGGAAAGAATGAAAGATCTGGAAAGCGATAACGATGACCTGATGTTGAGGAGGAGTTAGTTAATACTAAAGACCGACAAAATGAGATGGCAGGGAAACACAACGACCTCGAACAGCAGGGCAGGAAAAATTCGTTGAGAATTGATGGACTGAAAGATCCGGGCGAAAAGGAATCGGTGGAAGACTGTGTGCAAACGATCGTGGGCTTTGTGCGCGATACGCTAAAGGTACCATTACATGAAAGTGATATTGACATAGCGCATAGACTGGGCAAGTTCAACGGA
>NW_018471908.1:0-725 GCF_002113885.1 Mizuhopecten yessoensis
ATGGCACCCACATTTTGTGTTTGTGGGGGGCTTGTTGAACCTTAATGACCCATGTATTGGAGTGTATCGTAGAGGAGCGGAATTACTAGTCCAATTTTAATAGATTGTTTAATGACGTTAACATAGCTCAACCAATCAACCTCTATCGGTTTTTACGGTTTTCTCGGTGATAGTAATAGATGGATTTTCCAGGAGTGAAGGTTTGTGGTTATTTCAATTTTTTGCTACATTCAACACTGTGGTGTTTCACAAAAATCCTGAGATCAAAAGTCACAAAATTTTAGCAAAAATGGTTCACTAATGGACACATTTTACATATCAATACACGATGACCAAACTTCCTACTCCGGTTTTCTTTATGGAATATCCATAACAAAATCCAACATCGATACATGTATGTGCCAGGATGAAATACTTTATTCAACGCGTATAACCACATGCTTTGGTTTCGGCCACATGCATTGGTTTCGGCACAGAAGCGTATAAATATTGACGAAGGTAAGCATAAATACTTACATAAGTTTTTCAGCATGTTTGGTAACTAAATGTTGTGCACGGGTTGTGTGCTGTAATGATGCATGTTATGTATGATTTCTGTATTGTATCATTCAAGTTAAGTGTTGCTTTTGTGTAAAGAACACTTTTAAGCAGTATATATTTTGTCTATATCTAGACAGGAATGAAAACGTCACAATTGCGTCTTTCCCCTGATGTCCTGTCAACAT
>NW_018471909.1:0-725 GCF_002113885.1 Mizuhopecten yessoensis
CGAAAATGTCAGACCCATTTGTTTATATCTGATCTACCGTGAAGCTAATCGGAAGACGTGCCTTATATAATAGTAAACATTAGTTACACCTGAGTGCGTGTATTTCACGTGCGTTGATTTGCTGCATTTCGCTGTCTGCTGAAGAATATCAGTGTACTAGTGACCGAAATTCGCTATTACACTATATTTTTTTTATACAGGCCAAATATGTTAATCAAGTGGACACTAAGTATTAAACCTGTGGAATTTATCGTTTGCTTATATTCATTCACCTATACATGTCATGAAATAAATTCTCAATGACGTCATGAACAACAGCCCAACCCCAAAATGTCAATATGTTGTTTGCCTCAATTTGATCATTACCGACGTTATTAATCCTTAGTATAGTGACGTATATTTATGGTAAAAGAACAAAAAATATTTCTTATCATCGTTTAATTCCGTTTGTTTTAGTCAATACAAATAATAATTGGGGCCATTCTATTTTGATCTGAGATTCGCTTCGAAACTGTCTCAAGAATCGGGTTTACTGGCTCGCTCCTGCTCCGCACAGCTTTGACATAAAAAACTCAAATTACGACAGTATAATCACGACATAACGTCGCACATCTAAATATAAAGTAGAGCTATCCCCTAAATACCATTCATAACAAATATGTATAAAGGTAACACCAGGCATGTGTTTATTGTGCGGACGTACACCATCACTCCGAGTCTCGAGT
>NW_018471910.1:0-725 GCF_002113885.1 Mizuhopecten yessoensis
AGATATTTTGTTATCTGTATATACCAGTTTATGTATATGGTTTTAGGGTCGTCATTTCAACCATTTCAATGCTGCTACCTTCATGATCAGTCCCCAAGGATGGTTCCATGCAGACACAGGTCTCTCCATGCCCCTAGGCAAATCCTACTACATCATTGTGTTTGTCTCTTCATGCATAGCAAGAATATATTCAAGTTTAGGGTGGGAATCTCCAATGTTTCCTTGTAAAGACTGAAGACCATGCTCCAGGAAGTACCGCAACACCAATCCTGGTGGTACGGATGGATTTGTCTCATATGCCAAATATGATTGTATGTAGTTACGTGGTGTGGAGCTCTTTTATCTTTAAGCAGTGTACAACTGTTCACTCAAAACTCCTGTATTTGGACCACACCTCACTGGCCCCAGACCAGTCACACTGGCTGTATGAACATGATGATCATGAGTGAGCCTCTGGCCCAAGGATGACACGGACCTTAATGTTAATCACTTATAAAACTGCACCTGTATTAAAACAATTGAAATTGACCATAACACTCAACATGTAATCAATATTACTTGTACAACTTGATCAGGAAATATAGTCCGTCTCTTGTTTAATATCAAGATCATTGTTCCGAAATGTCTACATGACATGAACGTCTACACTAGATGAGCTAGCTCCTTCTGTCTGTCTGGTAACCCTTAAAATGTTAAAACTGTTCAAGACGTCTGTGTTTCAGATA
>NW_018471911.1:0-725 GCF_002113885.1 Mizuhopecten yessoensis
CTTTTTATTCAACCCACAGTAACAGTTAAGTTTCTTCCACTCCTTCAGACTGTTCCTTCATCGGTCCCATGAAAATGAGCAGAATGTGCCTCTGGATTTTTTCCATGTGTCCGGTACATAAGATGCTTCTTAACTGGCTGAGGAATGCTACTCAAATTCATCGTAATGGTTTCCTGCAGATGATCCAAAGTTCTGGCACCATGCACCATATTCTGGATTGACTTAGAACTAACGTTTCAGTGTCCCGATCATGAACAACAAGAAATGTGTTCCACTGTGTATTCCGCCATGTTTATTCTGACTTGATTTGGGTTTTCCACATGCATGCAGCGGTACTGATGTATGGGTTAATAGCTTGTACAGCACAACGTATTCAATCATATAACAGGTACCTTCAATAACGTCATTACCAAGTGTAAATATTCAAAATCAGTGTCCCTAAAATACCTTTATTTCATTCTGTAAGAATAATACTACACGAAGTTGTTCTTTACTATAAAGGAGGTGTAACATAGACGGTGAAAATCTGCCCACGGAAAATAAATGTTTTATTGTAATATTTTTATTTTAACAAAGTATTTATCCAAACAACGCTGAACTGCAAGTGTAACTGTAGCGCCCCTATACTGATCTTAAATTATTTCATCTCCTGAACGAAATTAAAAATGCTTGTGCTTTTAATTTTCTAAGTTATGTTTACAATTCCCTTTCAAATAATATGCTTG
>NW_018471912.1:0-725 GCF_002113885.1 Mizuhopecten yessoensis
ACAATTCTACCAATCAACTGACATAAAAAGCCTTACAGGAACGGTTCCATGTCACAACCCAATACGGGAAACCCTTGCAGAATTGAGGATTTGCTTTCGAAAGCGACCAAAATAAAACTGCTGACCCATTACAATTTTTGTTGTCTTTATATTTATCTCTTCTTCTTTTAACCTTTTATTTCCTAACGCCTCACTTGACAACACCTCTTAAATATTGAACGTTTGCCAAGGCCAGAAAGGCTACGGGTTCTTTACCAAGGCCTGGACATTTCAAACCCATTAAAATAGTAGTTGTTTGTGCTAAACGTTCAACATGTAGGGTAACGCCAACAGCTGGTTCACCCATTGTCAGTATAATGCGACCGAACGGAATGCTGTGCTGGCTGCCTTCGGCATGGTATTTCAGTGATATAACTATAAAGTCGGCATCCGATCTGCACTATCACAGGAAGGAAAGAACATGCGTCCTGCAGAATACACAAATTTACGCAAGCACGCATACACTACAGACATAGAGGCAAGTCCTTAAATGCGATTAGCTGTTGAAAGGAAGTAAATTCTAAAGGAAAACAGTATTCTTTCTGTCCAAAGTGGATGGATAGTTTGGTTTATATTTTTTGTTTTGTTTTGTTTTTTTTGTTTTCCATCATATACATGAGGAACCGTCTGAGGATGGAACGCATCAGCTACAGTCCTTTACATTAATACTCTCTTAATTAAGCATA